>NC_092278.1:23548042-23825542 GCF_036320965.1 Panulirus ornatus
TATATATATATATATATATATATATATACAGACATATACACATATACACGTGTACATAATTTATACTGTCTGCCCTTATTCATTCCCGTCGCCACCCCGCCACACATGAAATGAAAACCCCTTCCCCCCCATGTGCGCGAGGTAGCACTAGGAAAAGACAACAAAGGCCACATTCGTTCTCACTCAGTCTCTAGCTGTCATGTATAATGCACCGAAACCACAGCTCCCTTTCCACATCCAGGCCCTGCAAAACTTTTCATGGTTTACCTCAGACGCTTTACATGCCCTGGTTCAAGCCATTGACAGCATGTCAACCCTAGTATATATATATATATATATATATATATATACAAACAAAGTGCATATGAACACGCATCTTCATAGAACATACAAACCTCCCACAGCCAGGACCCAACTCGAAACCTCTGTGCAACAGGCGGAGCACTACTGCTAGGCTATGATCGCCTGTAATAGGGAAATGACTATTCGGATACTATGTACTCGAATACCCTTCGTCTCACGTCTGTGAGCAACGGGGCCTACACCAATCATTTCCCATCAAACTCATACAGCCAGCAGACAGCTTTTTACTGAACCTAACTGTACAATGCGGAGGTATATGAATACGAACAAAGTGCATATGAACGCGCACCTTCATACAACATACAAACCTCCAACAGCCATGATATATATATATTCTTGAAACTCATTTTTGTTATTGTACTTGAACAACTTCATTTCTATCATGTCACTACATTCTTCTACACTCCTCTATTTATTACCTCGGATAATTCATATGCAGTGACCTAAAGACTTAAGACACCTTCATTTTCTTGTCAAAGTAACAAATTTTGCAGGATGAAAAGGGAGCAACAACTTTACCAGCATAAAAAGACATATACAGAATCAACTGCATCATATTTCATGTACCTTCATTATGTCAGATGAATTTAATGCAGGTAAAGTGTTTAGAAAAAACTGTACAGTGACCACAGCACTTTAAATGAGACAGTAACCCTTTCACTGCAATAGTTCTATCATCATCTAGATACTCAGTGAGAGGGTATTCCCAAAAATTCTATAATACGTCTCCATAAGTTTGTTATGATAGTTAACTAGACAATAATTTTCTTAATAAAATAATATACAACTCAACCTGGTCAGACACTGTTTACACATGCTATGCACCCTTTAACTCATACTTCTGCAATGCCAAGTATACAAGGTACTCCAAGAGTATTTTCAGGCATACAAAGTAGATGCATGGTATTTTTGGAAGTTTTTGTCATGAAAGAAACCAACCAAAGTTATTCATTGGTAATATCAATTATCTTGTACAAGTGACATAGCTTTAGAAATTATTATATGACGTGGATGCATATCTTGTACAGATTTCCTTCCACATATACTGACCAGTGCATGGAAAAATTTAGGTTGTAGTGTCTACTAACAATACACAGGATACCATTACAAGTATTAATGGCTATCTATATACATCTCAGCTGCAGTGAACAGAAAAAGATTACCAAACACATACTCCCTAGCAAATCTGAATGGTTTATGCTGTGATTAGACACAAAAGGAAACAGAATATGCATGACAATTACACTAGAAAGGACAAAGAACGAATATCTTAACAAACAAGAGAAAATAAAAAGACTAAAGAAATGTACATTAAATTGTAATAACATTTTTCTACATATGTCGTAATATTTCTACTAAGAAATAAATGATACATTTCAAAGTTTTCTGATAATTACCAATCATGATTTTTTAAGAATACAAACTAAAAAGATAATTAAGTTTTAAGGTATGCAGGTAACAAAATGCTCAGAGATCACTTTGCATGATACTCTGCTTAACAAAAAAAATGACTTAAGTGAAGTATGAAGTACATGAACAATTATGCTATTAAATGTGAAATGATGTAAATGTATTTTAAAGCATAAGTTTCTATTACTTTGTACAAATGCTGTGGGGAGTGAGAATGTAAAAGAAGAGATGTGGTAGTAAGAACTGTATGACTGATAGAACTGATCAGAATGAGCTGAAATAACTTGGAAATATGGAGAGAATGAGCAAAGAAAGGTATACATGTCAGAAGTGGAGGGAGGAAATGGGTGGAGAACACTAAAAACAAGATGGAAGGATAGAGTAAAAGAGATTGAAAAGTAGCAGGATGTCTACAGATCCAGGATGGTGAGACATATAACATGGGTTGGAACTAACTGCATTGATGTGGTATAGAGGGAGTGATATGCTGTTAATGGGCTGAAGCAAGGCATGTTAAGTTAAGATTGTTTGTGGGACATATTTGTTGATGGTAGGCTCTGTTTTCGTTGAATTATGCATGACAGCCACAGAGTACATGTGTGTAAGTTAGGCCAGTGTTCGTTTGTTTCTGACACTACTTTGTTAGAAAAAAAAAAAACACGTGTATAAAATAAAAAGAGGTTTTCAGTTTAAACATACTTCAAGGCACCAGTAAACAAGTAAAAAAATAAATAATGCCTAGTCCCAGTTAAATGCAATAGTTTTCAAATTTTTTTTACCAAATGGCCTGGATCATGTTTGGAAGAAATGTGCTTTTTAATTTTTCTAAAGTGTGTCACTGTAATGTTGACATATTAATTCTATCATGGATTTAATGTCAGACAACCCATATTAGTTGCAGTAAAAGCAGATGTTCGAGAATTTTCTAATGTTAGGCTTTCCTTTTCCTATGGGTACATCAATTACTATATAATCATGCACAAACAGTACGGTAACCTCAGTTCACCTCATTTAATCCTTCTGTGAAGCACTGGCTGTGTTGAAAATTTTCACCAGCTCTTACTATATTTACAAAGAATGTACTCAAACAAGTTTCACTCAGTCCATATACACCATATTTTTACAACATTTACATTATTAATCATTTCACTCAAACCTAAAGAAACCCCTGAATCCACTCATTGATATCTAGGTGTGCACTGCATTACTCTTACAATGGGTTTGCACTTTTATTACCAGTACTGGTATTTTCAGTCCAAATATTCTTGTACCCAATCCCCCAGTTTATTAATGCACAATCTACCTATCTATGGTATTACATACATTCACTTTTTCACATTAACATAGTAACCCTCAAAACAAACATTTCATGTAAAAAATCAATAAAACAATATGAAAAAAAAATGATACACCCTATGGTGATTTCACAATACATCAAAGGCATAAGAAAAGTGAAAAGAAACAAAGGTGACATGTAAAATGAATGTGGTAAAGGAACAGAATTTAAAACTAAAGTACAAGGAGTGAGGCATAGGAAGACATACAAACTAGTGAATAATGAGTCAAGGGTACACTGTGAAAGCATATGAAAGGAGGTCCTGGAAAGAAGCTTACAGACCAAAGCATATGCAAAATAGGATCTTTCTTGGGAATGTAGTGGCCTAAGGCCCCTTGGAATCACGTCAAGCCTCGAAAATTATCAGTTTTTTTTACTGATTCTGGAGGTGACAATGCTGACATAAACATATTATTTGCAGATAAAATAGTCCAGATAGTTATTCTTGTCGAGTCCCTCTAGCAACTCATGCTCAACATTAAATACCCCTGCCAGTGCATCTGTGTGAACTGATTATTTACTGATGTATGGGAAAATCTCAAGTGAAAATCTAGAGCCCCTAAAATTACATTAGGTCTCTTAAAGTTTTTACTGTTCCATTCCCTGATATGCATATGGTATGGACTGTAATGTAGCCAAAACAATGCCCGGCTACATGTTATCTATGACTCGTAGAAAAAATTATCTTTGTAGTAATTCCACTATAATGGACAGCACATCCTTTCCTAAGACACAGAAAAATGAGAGAGAGGAAAACTGTGCAGATTTGAATTCCTTCTTTAAGTAAACTAGATCATACATGTCCACCTCATCCCCTAAATGATCCATTCTTAATGACAATTGAAACAAGTTAACATATGACACCATAATACAGTATTTACTTGATATGATAATACTTGATTAATGTAAGTCACTAACTATCTACATCCAATGAAATAACTGTAAAAGAAAACTATGCTAAGAATTTATGGATAGTCGAGGAAACAAATGAGAATATGAAGATAAAAATGGTCAGAACTAAAACAATATATATATATATATATATATATATATTTTTTTTTTCATACTATTCGCCATTTCCCACGTTAGCGTTAAGAACAGAGGACTAGGCCTTTGAGGAAATATCCTCACCTGGCCCCCTTCTCTGTTCCATCTTTTGGAAAATTAAGAAAAAAAAAACAAGAGGGGAGGATTTCCAGCCCCCTGCTCCCTCCCCTTTTAGTCACCTTCTACAACACGCAGGGAATACGTGGGAAGTATTCTTTCTCCCCTATCCCTCTCTATATATATATACATATATATATATATATATATATATATATATATATATATATATATATATATATATATATATATATAAAGCACACAGTAGTATAAGGTATCAAGTAAATATTTTTTTAATATAGGCTTGATTATAAATAAAATACCAATAAAGGGAACATTCATACAAGAAAAAATAAGTCTGCTAACACATGGAGTGCATTGTAGTCAGTTGACAGCTAAAATTATGGTTTTCCATAGGTTGAAAGAAATAACCAAAATAAAAATTTTGGATATCATAGAACTACTTGCATGGAATATTAGGGACATTACAACCTAAAAAATAGATGATTATCAAAATATCTGGAATTCTTGTGACCACAGAACTTTTCAAGCCTAAAAGTTATACTTTCCCCAATTTTCAACCACACATTGTTACTTATGACAGCACTTCATCTTACACCTAACAAGGGGTTACAGATGGCACCTTCACATTCATGTTCATCCAAAAGGCACAGATTTGAGAGCATATACACTCTTTAAGGATGTTTGTGAATCATCAGTGTAGAATCTATGAGCACAGAACACTCTGAAAATGAGACTTTATAGGCTGTAATATACAATTGGCTGGGACACTTCATCTTTTATCCCAATGTTTTGCACCAGTTAGTAAAATGATAACAGCACAGAATCTTCACAGTGGTTGTACAGACTAGACACATAAAATTTTCTCTTAACTGAACAAACTTAAGATAGAATTGGCATATGCCATTGGCTTCATTGGCGGATGTGGCTGAAAAAGAAAATGAAATGAAACATTTCCATTAACTTGAGTATCTTGGTAATAATGATTTAATATTAAATGTAAGAATGACGAAGTATGTTTATCTAAATACACCAGAACATTAATAATTCACAATATATTTCCAAAAGGTATAAGGAAATTTGCTTAAATTTCTTTGGTTAAGTTTCCACAGAATTAAAAGCAGTGTTGGTGAGCCATATTAAGTGTTGGAGATACACAAAATATGTTGCAATAACACATAAAGAAGAAACTTTTTTTTAGCTCATGAAGGAATCATTGATATAATGCAGGAGGTGGAAGTCAGGCTGCAACAGTAAAACTATACAAATCTGTGATTAAATAACTCCCAGTTTATGAAAATTTGTAATGGCATCCAAATTTTATTTTGAAACTGGAAAGAAATGAGAAAATTATATTAAGTGAATGAAGAAAAAAAGATTAAGGAAGATGTTTCATTTTCTGTAAATGAATTGTTTGGTCTCTGGTAAAACCTTGAATCCACTAGGACAGGCTGTGTGGATCATTCTATTGGTGAAATCAAATGAAAATGAAGGCCATTCAAGTAGCTTGTTAAAGCAGGCATGATGCACCTAATTATCCTTTGCTAACCATTCAAAGACCCTTCCTACAGGGAAAGATAAGAAGAAATGGCCAGTCATTATTGAGCCATTATATCTTCCAAAATGAGAGGGGAAAGAGGAAGAAACTTGGTAAAGCACCTACCCATGCACATATACTTTATATACAAACACACACCCACATAATCATCACAGACCCTGATACCTAAAACAAGGTTGGTCTGTTGGTGTTGGAGTAGAATCATTTGCTTTCAAGTGATGACAGACCTGTCTCTTAAAAGAAAAGAAAATATGAGTAGGAAAGGACAGAAAGCTGACAATGAATCAGACAATCCTCAAGATGCCAAAGCTCATGCAAAATATGAACCTCTCCTGTTTCTGAAATGTTTTCTCAGTATGGAGTTTACATACTTCCAACAATTTCAAGTTGGGGTGATAAGGCAGACAGAGAGGTATGTAAACACCTTTTTTTTGTGAAAAATCTAAATACCTTAAATAACCTAAACATATACTATGCATAACCAAGGTACATATTAGACAAAAACCATGATACAAATCATAATTAACCGAGATATATACAGGTCATATGAAGCGTCCAGGGTAAAGCATTGAAAGTTCTGAAAGGTCTGATTGTGGACAGGGAACTGGTTTTGGTGCATTACACATGAAAGCTAGAAAATGGATGTGAGCTGATGTGACATTTCTTTTCATCTGTTCCTAGCACTACCTAGCTAATGAAAGAAATGGCGATCAAGTATAAAGAAAAAATACATAGTAAACCTTCTTAGTTTTGCAGGATGAGAACCCAAGTTAAACTAAGGGGGGAAAGAGGATTAAATCATCCTATTATCCCTAAAAAATTATTAGTAACAGTTAAATCATCCTATTATCCCTAAAAAATAATTAATAACAGTATCTAATATTAAAGTGTACCTAAGGACATTATCCCTGCATGAAAGAAAGCCAACCTAAAAGAGATAAAAGCAAGAAAATGCAATAATTTGTTACCTGAATGAGGAAGTGGTAGAGAGAATCCTGATGGTGGAACCCAGGGACACTCTAAAGGGCTTAAAGGAATTAGTATGTGAAGAATGAATATAATGAATACATTTCTCTGAATCTGGGTCACAATGAAAGAAAGCCTTGAGATGAATATCATCTAATAGGAAACAAAGTGCAGGAATCTCACATAAGAGGGACTTAGCATTTGATGCTGTACCTAACCTGTTACCAGAGCTCCACCTTCAGAAGGATGCAAAGGGCACAAATCGTCTGCTGGCAAATATCAGATATCCTTTAAAATACATGAAAAAGGTAAAGTTCATAAGACTATTTACAGCATATATTTGGCCTAAAGTAGAGTATACTTCTCAAGCTTGGTCACTGCACTTAAAGTAGCACAGAGAACTAATAGAGAAAATCCAAAGGAAAGCAACAAAGATGGTTCCAGACTTATGAGAAACAAGTTACTGGTACAGTGAAATGTTAGAGACCATAAACGTACCATGGAAAAGAATAAGAGAAGACCTGATAATTACCTTCAATTTGCTAAACCAGTTTGATGATGTTCCTTGACTGATTTAAAGACCACTAACCATAAAAAATTAAGAATTAAATGTGTTAGAAAAGGCATAAAAAATTACACATGGATGAAGATTTTGATATGTTAAGATGTAAAATGTATGTCAGACGATTTACCTGGTCAGGAGAAAAGGTACAAAATGAGGCAGACTGCAGAAGAGTTACAATGTAGTGAGTGAACTGATTTGTGCTAGGGATACTCATGATTATGAATTGGATGCAATGGAAGTATTCTATATTCAGAGATGGTGTGGATGGAGACTGATCTCACATATCATGTGTGAAGTGAAAAAGTAAGAAGCTCTTTAATGACTGTGGAGGTCTATGCTCAACTTTAATATACTGTATTGGGCATGGGTTGAGAGATTACAATGGAAACAGGAATCCGATACACAAACAGAAAAAGATGGATACAGAGACAAAGAGTAGTGAAAAAGAGAAAAACAAACTGAGAGACAGATAAAAAGAAACGGAATGGTGCGAGTCTCTAATATACAAATCAAGTGCGATTTCTCTAAGCTCTGCATGAACGATTACAAATATGCAGCCATTTCCTGTTTATACAGCAAGTAGATGCTTACTAAACAGTTGACCAACAGTAAGATTGCTATATGTTTGAAGTTTTTGATGAAAACTCTTAAAGAAAATTCAGCCACCAATGAAGTTAATCTTGTGAATTATCAAGGTTCTCTTGAAGGAATAAAACAGATCACAAAAAAAAAAGAATATACTGTCTTGAACAGCAGAAAGTATAAGGAAATGCGTTCCATTCTTAAATTTAGGTCACTTAAATGTATAAAAGGGATTACTTTATATTCTATACTTAATATAAAGCTGGATTTCATTCACAAGAGCGGTAAAAAAAATAAACTATAAATACTATAACTTACCACAGCTTCATATGTTGTATATCTGGCCTTCAAATCTTTACCATTCATAGTGATAAAGGATCCTTTGTTGCCCATTGTATCACTGAAAGGAGAAAAAGCAATAAAGTTATTTATTACAACGTTCAGTAATGGGTCGGATCATAGTTTAGCCTCTATCAAATTTCTATTAAAAGAGTATTTGTAAACAGTACTATATATATCTATATAATGTCAGTATCTACATAAGTTTTATATTCTCTCTACACAGGTGGGTAGCTTCACAGTTTTCACACTTAAAAAAAAAACCTGTTCTACCTAAGAAAACAAAAGGTTGTGCTTCATTACCTATGATAATGTTCAGTGCTTTACCTTCCAAAGTAAATGGATAAAGAAAGTGAGTACAGAAATGGTACAAGAATAAACTTTCATAGCATAAATTTTCATCTGTATGTGCTCCCAGGTTTATTTGAACCTAGGACAGATGAACTATACATATTAGTGGTCTTCATCATCACCAATGACATAGAACCTATGGTTAACTATAAAAACAAATATAGGAAGCCAAGATCTGGAGAAAAAAAGCATAAGTTCAATGATCTTGTCACAAGAGGTTCTGTAAGTCACTCGTAAGAAAGTAGGGGAGGCATTGACAAAAAAAAATCTACTTATAATTTCTACTGCTGCCCCTACCATACAGCATGGAATCTGAATGTCCTACAATGAAAAAGGCCTTTGCACTGCTAAATATAGTCCAACAAACAAAACAATCTCCTTCACCCACTCACTCAATTTGTCTTCCAATTTTGATCTCTTGACTCTTTTGTACCTGTACCAGTCTATTACAACTAAATGTCCTCTTTTCCCAACCAATTTCAAACAGTTCCTACATCTTGCAGATTCTTCATTATTTGATTTGTCCATCTTCAGTTAATATTCCATATACTGAGGACCATTTCTCAAACATGACCCTAACTTGCTTCATTGTCTTCAAATTCAACTTCCTCCTTTGCCCTCAGCATTTTATGCAAGCTCTAAATGGAAATATCCTTATTCAAGACAATCATTCCTGCCTTTCACTCACCAATCTAATACCTGTAGCAGTCCTTTTATAAACAGTCTTTCTCTGCACCAGAAATGAACATCTGGTCATACTAATCACCCCTCTTAAAATAAACTTCACAAAAGGCACAGTTAATGACATCAGCAGAATGAGTAGAGAACAACATACCATACAGTATTATGTAGTTTAATTTTCCCAAAAAAATATTTATATCCTAAAATTTGAAGATTGTGAGTTTACATATAAGTAAACAGAGCTAAGATTGAGTTCAAAGTATAAATGTACTGCAGTTATGATAATCTAGATATGTTAATCTGGAATATTCAGTACCATTTTCCCCCTATGTGTTATATCCTATGAATTTCCCAGTAACTTAGCAAGAAATTTTTTACTTTTTACAAATGCTATGGATAGAGTTGTGCGGAGGAGGGTGGATGTGCTGGAAATGAGATGTTTGAGGACAATATGTGGTGTGAGGTGGTTTGATCGAGTAAGTAATAATAGGGTAAGAGAGATGTGTGGTAATAAAAAGAGTGTGGTTGAGAGAGCAGAAGAGGGTGTTTTGAAATGGTTTGGTCACATGGAGAGAATGAGTGACGAAAGATTGACCAAGAGAATATATGTGTCAGAGGTGAAGGGAACAAGGAGATTGAGAGACCAAATTGGAGGTGGAAAGATGGAGTGAAAAAGATTTTGAGTGATCGGGGCCTGAACATGCAGGAGGGTGAAAGGTGTGCAAGGAACAGAGGGAATTGGAATGATGTGGTTTACCAGGGTCGACGTGTTGTCAATGGATTGAACCAGGGCATGTGAAGCGTCTGGGGTAAACCATGGAAAGTTCTGTGGGGCCTGGATGTGGAAAAGAAGCTGTGGTTTCGGTGCATTATTACATGACAGCTAGAGACTGAGTGTGAATGAACGAGGCCTTTGTTGTCTTTTCCTAGCGCTACCTTGCACACATGAGCGGGGAGGGGGTTGTTATTTCAGGCGTGGCGAGGTGGCAATGGGAATGAATAGGAATGAATAAAGGCAGACAGTATGAATTTATGTACATGTGTGTATATGTATATGTCTGCGTGTGTATATATATGTATACGTTGAGATGTATAGGTATGTATATTTGCGTGTGTGGACATGTATGTATATACATGTGTATGTGGGTGGGTTGAGCCATTCTTTCATGAGTTTCCTTGCGCTACCTCGCTAATGCAGGAGACAGCGACAAAGCAAAATAAAAAAATAAAAAATAATACAAATACCTATACGTTGAGATGTATAGGTATGTATATTTGCGTGTGTGGACATGTATGTATATACATGTGTATGTGGGTGGGTTGAGCCATTCTTTCATGAGTTTCCTTGCACTACCTCGCTAATGCAGGAGATAGCGACAAAGCAAAATAAAAAAAATAAAAAATAATACAAATGATATATCCAGATAAATCAATCTGCTCATGCTTTTTCATTGAAAAGAAAAAATATAAGTTCATATGTAATTCAGTATAAAGATAAATATTCACTATCATTCAGATCAACTCATTCCTTTCACATGCTTCTTACTACATGGAAGAAACTGGGAATTTGTTTCAGTGACAGCCACACCAATATGGACTACTGCTGGGGTCCTGACACTTGAATATGTGAAGCTGGTCCCTAACTAAGTATATGGTGTCTGGGAAAGGCTCTGCACAGTCATTCTGATTTTAATCTGATATAAAGTATGTACATATTAAACAGAGATATGAAGAAATGGCTCCATGCATATACCAAGGTCTTACCAGTAATTTGGTGCCGAAAACACCGTAATACATTTTCCATCGTGGGCTATTTCATACCCCTCTGCTTTGACTTCATGGGATCGAATAATATATTCTAGGTTATTCTTCTCTAGAAATCTCTTGGTGACATCTGGACCAAATTGGATACCTACACCACGTTTGCTTGGAGCTCGACCTAACCCAGGCATGGGGTCACTCCATAATAACTCGCACATAATACCTGATGAATATGTTTACTTCAGTTACAATGCATCACAGTTCATAATTATATTTCTTTTAATATTTTAAATATTACTCTCAGATTCATGAAAAACCACCAAATACATGAAATAGCAATCAAATCTAGAAAAGGACCCACAAATATTGTAAGATGAAATGCATTAAATATTCTTATGATTCAAGACTAAGACTTGTTCACTTTATGAGATAAAATTCAAGATTAAGGAAATGCAATCAAATGACCTTCTTCTGGAGGTTGTCTATTCCTGTCTGTTTTTCTTATATCATCTAAGGTGACATTGTCTTCAGAGAAGAGTCCTCCATGCATTACCTGTCAACAAGTAAGTTTACATAATTACCAATGTGCAAAAGGATGGGATATATTACCCAAAATGGAGCAGGCTTGAAAATTCCTGCGTTTATGGTAGCACCAGGAAACAGACGAAGAATGGAGATTAAGTAAGATAAATGAAATAATATACATAAACGCCCATACACGCACATATACATACATATACATATCAACATATACACATATACATACATACACAGACATGCATATATGAACATGTGCATATACATACTTACTTGCCTTCATCCATCCTGGTGCTACCCCGCCCCACAGGAAACAGCATCGATACCCTCTGCTTCAGCTTGGTAGCGCCAGGAAAACAGACAAAAAGGCCTCATTTGTTCACACTCAGTCTCTGGCCGTCATGTGTAATGCACCAAAACCACAGTTCCCTATCTACAGCCAGGCCCCACAGACCTTTCCATGGTTCACCCCAGATGCTTCACATGCCCTGGTTCAGCACATCGACCCTGGTATACCACATCGTTCCAATTCATTCTATTCCTTGCATGCCTCTCACCCTCCTGTATGTTCAGGCCCTGATCGCCAATCTTTTTCATTCCATCCTTCCACCTTCAATTTGGTCTCCTGCTTCTCCTTGTTCCCCTCATCTCTTACACATATATCCTCTTTGTCAATCTCTCCTCACTCATTCTCTCCACATGTCCAAACCATTTCAACACGCCCTCTTCTGCTCTCTTAACCACACACTTTTTATTTCCACACATCTCTCTCACCTTTTCATTACCACTGTGATATATTTCTAGGAAGGACTGATACTTCAGGTTATCAGGCAAGGGCCCAATGAATAATAAATGCGACTAGAACTATACGAATTAAGAAACAAAGTATAAGGTAACAAACAATAATTAACTCTATGTTCATATTCAGATTTGTTTTTCTACCCAGAAACTCTGTGAACATTGCCACCAACAGATGGCAGCACTGAGGCCTTTCTTGAAACTCCTGATAGAGTATGCACTTATTTTCCTCCAGAACGAAGATGGCTAAAGACACTGAAAGTAACAGGATTAGAAAGATGTTGCATGACTTCCTGTGATAGTGAACATGAGGACAATATGATGAGGCTGAACAGAGTCTGCATATCTTGGCCACAGACTACAACGAAATCCAGGCATACATGCACATGGAGCAAAAAGGGCCGAAAGATCCGCTACAAAATCCACAAACATTTTAGGAACTTTTGTTTCTCTATATCATACATGTAAGTTTTGGTATTTCAAAGACAAAAATGAACCTTTACAAGATGGGAGAGTGAAGTATGCACAAAATGGCAAGGCAAGAGGTACAGGCTGTGTGAAAATGAAAGCTTTCCTGGAGTTGTTATTGTTGAAAGGCAATTTTCAGAGAAAAGGAATTTAGATGATCTATGCTGTACAGATGATATGGGCATGAAAATCTTCCAAGGAATAATGTGTCTTTACTGTTTCAGATTTCTCATGATTTAAGATATGATGAAGGAAAATGTCCTGCAAGCAGGTTATTCAATAGAGTTACCCCATTCACAAATGTTTCTGAAAATTTTTTGAGAATTGCTTGATGAATTATTCTCCCTCACAGTGTGCTGCTGTTGATACAATGCTCTTACTTTTCTAGAGTTGCTGCCCAATCAGGTAATATGCCAAATAAACCTGCCAAGTGTGGTGCAGAGATATCAGTTATAGCCGATATCACAACATACTTGTATTCAAAATGAAGATTTAAATAGGTAAGCAGCCAGTTGGACAATTCAAGGTAGAAAATTCTCCAGTAACTGTTGTCCCCAGGATAATGCTCCTATCTCAGGACCAGGCAGAAATGTGACAGTAGACAATCGGTTCACCAGTTTCAGGTTTATATAAAACTTGCTGTGTTAATGAGGACTCGCCTCCTATGATCATCGTAAAACAAGAAATTAGCAGATGCTTATTGCAGGTCCTAAGATCATTTGACAATCCGCCCAGCCCTTTGATATCATGGCACAAACGTGAGATGACACCAAGCTATTACCCTTCCTCATTCCCTGGCCAACAACTGGTGCCTGTGTTTAGAACACATCTTTTTTTCCAAAAATGAAAGAGGAAATGAAGGGAATGGGAAATAAATGAATGTCCACAAGTTCTGCCAAGAGTATTGGTTTTTATCTTTGAAAACACACATTTCTCTCCAACAGATACAGCCACACCAGTATGAGAGCATATCTACATTAAGTATGGATTTCAGAGAAAAACATTAACAAAACTGAAGAAACGACCTACCCTTAATGGAAACTGATCCCCATTCTGAACTATTCAGTTTCCTCGCCCACCTGGTATGCTATGAACTTCTCCATCCTGAGATAAAGAATCCCATGCTAGTAAGCTAGTAAGCTAGTAAGCATCCTTCAAATCCAAGTCCTACATAGATTATTGTGGATACTTCAATTGTAGTAATTTTGAAATTTCAACATTACACTTATTTAAATCAAAAGATTTAAAACTATGTAAAGTGAAAAGGAAAAGTTCAAACACTAAAAATAAAAAGTAAAGGTTAAGCTAATCACCAAAAGAGTCAAATGTTCCTATCATATTGAAGCAGATGATGCCAGTGATGTCTCCATATACAATAGTTTTCAAAATGCAAAATAATCAATATTTCTACCATGGAAAACCTATTTTAGAAGACACAATATCCTTCTAACATCTCTGAAGGCCAGAAGCAAAAATTAACAAACCACAAAATGACATAAAGCAATGATCAGTAGATCCAAACTTCTGAATTATAAATGTGGAAATGATTGAATAAGCATAACAGCCTGGCACCACCTCATCTCCTTTCTATGACATTGTAAGCCTGGACAGATTGCTGTGCAGTTACTTAATCCTTTTAAACTAACATTTTACAGCCTCATAGATTTAAAGAAGATTAAAGAGAAGAGGGTGAATCCTCATGGATGTATCACATTCTGGAGGATACAGCAATGTTTTAATTTGTCAATGACCAAGTGGTCCCTACAATGCTCATAAGGCTCTGTCCATAGGTGGGAAAATAAGTTACGTTCATATGAATTTAAGAAATAAAAACAATCAAAGAAGTATGAAATTATTATGGATAACTGCAAAACAGAGGGCATCAATTATAACAGATGATGTAAAATCAAAGATCTTTCAGTAGCAGGAAGCATATCCTTCATATTACATGGAAAAATAATCGTTAACTGTTACTGATAACTTCTAACACTGCAACATCATTACTATTACATTTCCACTAAACAGAATGTAAAAAGGATCAAAAGTCATCGATAAAATATTAAGGAGAATCAAACATTACATCGTGTTAGTAAAACCGAGAACAACTCAACATATGGAATGACTTGCATTTGTGAAATGTCAAATCACATCCACAACTGCTTTCATAATATGGCTACAAAAACAATGATAGCACTGCATGGGACTGAGTAAAGAGTTTCATCACTACAACTTTTCAGACACAGGATTTGCATGTGCTGTGATTAGCACCATGATGTATCATGTTAGAAATACATAAATACAATTACAGATCCCGTATTTTATTAGTTCTATTAAGAGGTGACATGATGTCCAATGCTCTTAATAAGGTCATTCCTGATACTCACAAGAAAATAAGGCACTTAGTATTTATGGCATGCCATGCAGAACATCTGCAACATCAACATAAACAAGCATTACAAAGATGGAGAGGTGAATAAGCATTAGCTACTTACATTGGTTCAGGGTGAAATTCTTCATGCTGAACCATTCAGAGACCCTGAGCAAAAGAAAATCACTGAAACTATTATTATGGCTGTTGAACTCTACATAATTTTCTTGGATTACTTAAAAAAACTTTCTGTGTTAGATCAAGAAAACTAAATTAATAAAGAAGTGAGCTGTACCATGAAATTACGATAGACTATTGGTTGATTAACAACTTGGCATCATTCAATTACCTATAATTTACACAAGCAAAGGGTGTGGTTGCAGTTCTCATCTCACCCAAAAGCAGTCAATATACAAATATAAGAATAATACTTATCCCTGGGGATAGGGGAGAAAGAATACTTCCCACGTATTCCCTGCGTGTCGTAGAAGGCGACTAAAAGGGGAGGGAGCTGGGGGCTGGAAATCCTCCCCTCTCTCTCTTTTTTTTCTTTTTTTAATTTTCCAAAAGAAGGAACAGAGAATTGGGCCAGGTGAGGGTAGTCCCTCAAAGGCCCAGTCCTGTGTTCTTATGCTACCTCGCTAATGCAGGAAATGGCGAATAGTTTGAAAGAAAAAAAGAAGAATAATACTCACTCCTATGAAGGTGAGCTAACTGTTAAGTGTTGCAAAACATATGCCACTAAGCAATGCAGGTGGAATAGCAAACTAACAGTTGCAAAACATATGCCACTAAGCAATGCAGGTGGAATAGCAAACTAACAGTTGCAAAACATATGCCACTAAGCAATGCAGGTGGAATAGCAAACTAACAGGGACACTGGTGCTCACCTCACTCCTGACTTAACACTACTCTGTTAACATGCTGATCTAACATACATTTTAACAATCATCATAAAGAGGTGGTCTAGACAACAAAGACTACTAAGGTAGGGCAAAAAGGAAGCAATTAATCATCAACTGTCGTATGTGATTACTGTTTGTCCTTAATTGTTAGCTTATGCTGACTTGCCTCATAGACCAGAGAAATCTATAGCATCAAAGTCCATTTAGGAAATATATATTTGCTACTAATAACCACTGCAACTGTTCTGTGCCTGGACAAATTTAAGTAGGTTGAGCTGGCTGTCAGCAGAGTTGAAACTAGCAGATGGTACAAGTGGCAGATTTTGGACGTGGAAATTCTGATATTACAGCTTCTGCCTGACAGACACCTTTTATTAGGTGGTTAGGAGGTCACATCTGCAAAAACATTAGTCCTTCTAGCTAACATTAGTACAAAGTATAAATGGCTTTGGGCCAAAAGAATTAACCTTCTTGCATAAATACACAGATGCTACCTCAATAAGGTGGGAAGCAGTACACAGGCACATGAAAAAATATATACGAGGTGTGATCAAAACATTCTAAAACTTAGCCTTTACTTTACCAAAGAGTGTATGTACATACAACATTCTTATGAGCAATCCCTATCAAATCTCCCTCTGATGATATGCAAGTACCAGCATTTCTTCCAATTTTGGAAGCAGCACTGGAAGTCTTCAACCAAGAACTGATCAAGTTGCACTTACACATAATTATGGATGGTTGGAACGTTATCACATCTTCCACCTTTCAGATTCATTTTGTATTTTAGAACAGATAAAAAATCACATGGGGTACAGTCAGATGAATATGGAAGGTGTGGTATAACAGGAATGTTTTTAAACCCCAAAATTTTTGAACAGAGACAATAGTGTGTGAAGGAGTGTTGTCATGGTGCAGAAACCATGAGCCATTTTCACACAACTGGTGGCGGTTTCTCCAAACTTTATCCCTCTATCAAACAGAACATCTTAATAAAATTACTCATATATCTCCTATGTTTACACATCAGCATAGTCTACTACCTCCATATGGCCACATGTAATAAACAAATTCTTAGAACTTTTTGACCACAACTCATATGTATACACATACTTACTTACTGTCAGCCCCAGGAGTCCCTCTTATCCTTATGAGGCTCCTGCAACACTGATGAAGCAGGCTATGTCCACGTGTCAGGACTACAGATCATAAAGTTTTATGATCTTTTTTTTTTTTTGTGTGTGTATGCAAAAAAAAAAGCAAGGCAACTGAGTGGTAAGTGCTCAATGTCTTCTTTGTGGTAGTTGCATCAAGGGTATGAAGTGTCTTAGGATGTGATGAAACAGTGTTTGTATTGTTTTATGGTGATGGGTGCTCTTCAAAGTATAAGCAGGAAAAAGTGACTCATGTTTGTCTGATGAGTGTTGTTTCTGATGGATGGATGTCTGGTGGAATGTATTCGAAACTGAGTAAGGAGGTCAGCTGTTTAGAACTTACCAGGTTATTTCAATGAGTGTGTTTTGTCAGTGTTATATTTGTTAGGACGGGGGGATTTGTGAGAAGAGGTTATGAAAGTTGATGCAGGTGTAAATGTTTATTTCAACTTGGGGATTACTGGGTGGTTATAGAGTGGTTTGGGTGAGAAATATCCAGGGCTGTTGCATAGAACTGGATGCCAAGAATATTGAAATGCATATGTATTGAGAGGATCTTTGTCATGTGTAATGCACCAAAACCATGGTACCCTATCCACATCCAGGCCCAACAGACCTTTCCATGGTTTACCCCAGACCTTTCACATGCCCTGGTTCAGTACACTGACAGGACGTCGACCCTGTAATACCACATCGTTCCAATTCACTCTATTCCTTGCACACCTCTCACCCTCCTGCATGTTCAGGCCCTGATCACTCAAAATCTTTTTCACTCCATCCTGCCACCTCCAATTTGGTTTCCCACTTCTCATTCCCTCCACCTCTGAAACATATATCCTCTTTGTCAACCTTTCCTGACTCGTTCTCTCCATATGTCCAAACCATTTCAACACACCCTCTTCTGCTCTTTCAACGACACTCTTTTTATTACATTTATGTATGGATTCCTATGAGTCCACAGGGAAATGAAACATGTAATAATCACATCATCAGGGGAGATACAAGAAAGAAATATAAGTCAGTTGATATACAATGAAGAGACATAGCTAGTATGCCATTTGGTAAACTTTGTACATAGGCACTATGCCTGTATTCTGCCAATCCTCAGGCACTTCCCATGATCCAAACATACACTGAATATCCTTACCAACCAATCACCAACACTGTCACCCCCACTCTTAATGAATTCAACTGCAATACCATCCAAACCCACCACCTTGCCGGATTTTATCTTCCACAAGGTTTCACCACTTCTCTCTTCACCAAACCACTCTCCCTGACTGTCTCACCTCACACACCTTGACCCAAACACCCTATATCTGCCACTCTATCATCAAACACATTCACCAAACATTCAAAATACTCACTCCATCTCCTCACTTCATTACTACCTGTAATCACTTGCCCCCTTCACTGATGTTCCCATTTATTCTCTTGTCTAACATACACTATTTACCTCCTTCAAAAAATCTTTTTATTCTCCCTAAAGTTTAATGAAACTCTCTCTCCTCAACTCTCTTTTGCCCTCTTTTCAACCCTTGCACCTTCCTCTTGACCTCCTCTCTGTTTCCCTTATACATCTCCCAGTCATTTGCACTCCTTCCTTGCAAGCATCAGGGATAGGGCAGGAAGAATACTTTCCACGTATTCACTACATGTCATAGAAGGTGACTAAAAAGGGAGAGAGAGAGAGAGACAGAGAGAGACAGAGAGAGACAGAGAGAGACAGAGAGAGACAGAGACAGAGAGAGACAGAGACAGAGAGAGACTGAGACAGAGAGAGACAGAGACAGAGAGAGACAGAGACAGAGAGAGACAGACAGAGAGAGACAGAGACAGAGAGAGACAGAGACAGAGAGAGACAGAGACAGAGACAGAGAGAGACAGAGACAGAGAGAGACAGAGACAGAGAGAGACAGAGACAGAGACAGAGAGAGACAGAGACAGAGAGAGACAGAGACAGAGAGAGACAGAGACAGAGACAGAGAGAGACAGAGACAGAGAGAGACAGAGAGAGACAGAGACAGAGTGACAGAGACAGACAGACAGACAGAGAGAAAGAGAGAGGTTGGAAATCCTCCCGTCCAGTTTTTACTTTTCCAAAGGAACAGAGAAGGGGGCCAAGTGAGGATTTTCCCTCTGTTCTTAATGGTACCTTGCTAATGTGGGAAATGGCAAATATGTATTTAATACAATAATGAATATTTTTTTTCTGGCCCCCAGATCCCACCCCTTTTACACATACTCACCACTTCCCATGCTAGCAAGGCAGCGTAAAGAAAAAAGAACGGAGCTCTAGAGGGAAAACCCTCACTTGGCCCCCTTCTCTGTTCCTTCTTTTGGAAAAATAAAAACTTGATGGGGAGGATTTCCAGCCCCCTGCTCCCATCCCTTTTAGTCGCCTTCTACAACATGCAGAAAGACTGAGATGCCAAGCTTTTGTTAACTTCTCAAAGACATCTTTAGGGCAACTAGTTGTACATTATCAAAGTATGTACAGTTTTATATTAGTTATCCACTAAACAACTGGGAATTACAAAGTTTGGTTGTAAGAATAAGTGAATCTAGTCAGGTGTAATCAGGGTTGTGGGGAATAAAAAATCAAATAGATCCTACATCCCCATAATGTTGTTTGCTTGCAGAGGAAATTCTCTCATATATGTGGTATAAAGCTCATTTATTTATGGATGGGGTTGTTAGGGAGGTGAATGCAAGAGTTTTGGAAAGAGGGGCAAGTATGAAGTCTGTTGGGGATGAGAGAGCTTGGGAAGTGAGTCAGTTGTTGTTCGCTGATGATACAGCGCTGGTGGCTGATTCATGTGAGAAACTGCAGAAGCTGGTGACTGAGTTTGGTAAAGTGTGTGGAAGAAGAAAGTTAAGAGTAAATGTGAATAAGAGCAAGGTTATTAGGTACAGTAGGGTTGAGGGTCAAGTCAATTGGGAGGTGAGCTTGAATGGAGAAAAACTGGAGGAAGTGAAGTGTTTTAGATATCTGGGAGTGGATCTGGCAGCGGATAGAACCATGGAAGCGGAAGTGGATCATAGGGTGGGGGAGGGGACGAAAATTCTGGGAGCCTTGAAGAATGTGTGGAAGTCGAGAACATTATCTCGGAAAGCAAAAATGGGTATGTTTGAAGGAATAGTGGTTCCAGCAATGTTGTATGGTTGCGAGGCGTGGGCTATGGATAGAGTTGTGCGCAGGAGGATGGATGTGCTGGAAATGAGATGTTTGAGGACAATGTGTGGTGTGAGGTGGTTTGATCGAGTGAGTAACGTAAGGGTAAGAAAGATGTGTGGAAATAAAAAGAGTGTGGTTGAGAGAGCAGAAGAGGGTGTTTTGAAGTGGTTTGGGCACATGGAGAGAATGAGTGAGGAAAGATTGACCAAGAGGATATATGTGTCGGAGGTGGAGGGAACGAGGAGAAGAGGGAGACCAAATTGGAGGTGGAAAGATGGAGTGAAAAAGATTTTGTGTGATCGGGGCCTGAGCATGCAGGAGGGTGAAAGGAGGGCAAGGAATAGAGTGAATTGGAGCGATGTGGTATACCGGGGTTGACGTGCTGTCAGTGGATTGAATCAAGGCATGTGAAGCGTCTGGGGTAAACCATGGAAAGCTGTGTAGGTATGTATATTTGCGTGTGTGGACGTATGTATATACATGTGTATGGGGGGGGGGCATTTCTTTCGTCTGTTTCCTTGCGCTACCTCGCAAACGCGGGAGACAGCGACAAAGTATATAAAAAAAAAAAAAAAAGCTCATTTCTTAAAGAATATACTTACAAATTAAGGAAAGTCAAATTAAGGAAAGTTTTACCATCAGTTATCCTGGACGGTTATAATACGAACAAAAAGGACAGTCAGTCATGACAAAATCTTGGTGGAAAAAGAGCATCATCGGTCACAAATCAAGCAATGTTCTGAAGCTGAAGATGTGTCAAAAATACTACCCTATGGAACACTTCCTTTACAAATACCTTTAACATATCAGTATTTTTTCTACTTTACATCCACTAAACCTTCCTACTCTGTTATCTTTCATGTACAAAGGATTCAAAATTATGTGTAATCAGGTCACTGAAAGCACGTTATGAATATCTAAAAGCACACAATAGAATCTAATCAATGCAGACTGAACAATGCTGGTATACATTCACATACATACCAAAACTCTATTGTTGAGACAGTGGCAGAGCGGCAGCCAGTTATAAACTTCTGTGAACAGTTCAGCCATTTGTGCAGTGTATTTAGCCTTAACCTCTCCTTGAAACCCATACATCTGATTCATTGTTACACTCTCATGGTTTCCTGTGACAAAGAAAATCACTACTCAACAAAAAATTCATCTGGGAAACATGTAAATTTTCTATGTGGCAAATCTAAGTGCAATAGTACTACAAAACAACACTTTTAACACTTATTGTACTCTGCACCTCATATTTGGAATCAATGAAGGTTGCTCAATACTTCATGTGAGGATTAATGGTTCCCACCCTCATGTGAATTCCCAGGTGTTGTTTGATTCCCCTATTTATCCATAAAGGTCACTAGCAGCCTACCAAAAGAACTGGAAAAAATATCACACATCTTGGTCACCCACATATCATCAGAGTGTACATGTCATCTTGGCAGGATGCCACACCTGCATGCCCATTATCATAATCATTTCTAGAATAAAAGAAATACTTTCACCCATATAAGTGCATATATATTTGATATAATACTTTTTTATATTCATTCATGTACGTAAAGTCCTAACTGTGTAAATGATGTGCATATATGAAAATGAAACATATATAAAAAAAATTACATAATGAAAAAATACATAAATGATACATATGAGACATGTGAATCCCTCTTATTCTAAGGGATTGCACCCTGATTCTTAAAGGTCACTTGCTGCTAAAAAATGTTGCTCTGTGATGCAATGTTTTGAGGAGGCCCATGTATATTATCAAATAAGGAGCGGCACTGCTACACAGAAGTGTGGTAGTAAGACTGGCATATACGACTGAGCGAGTTGATCAAGGTTTGCAGTAATGGTTTAAACATATGGAGAAGATGATTAAGAAGGTATACACATCAGAAAGGGAGGGAACAGTAAAAGAGGAAAAACACAATAGAGATGGACTGAATGGTGCTTTAAGGGTTCAAAGCCTGAACAAACAAGGAGTATAAGGTGTATAAGAGATAGAGAGAATTCTAATGAGGTGGTATACAGTGGACATCAGTGGTATACAGTGGCTATCAATGCGTTAAACTAGGGCATATGAAGCAATCAGTGAAACCATGAAAAGGTAAGTGGGGCCTGTGTATGGATATCAGGCTCTGATTTTGGTGATTTATAAATGACAGCGAAAGAGTGGATGTGAGTGAATGAGGCCATTTCTTTGTCTGTTTCTTGCATTACTCAATAATGCAGAAATGGCAAGCACATATGAAAAAAATATCAATTATAGCAATGTTCTCAGTGGAAATAAGAGAATAATGTACATCAAATTTTGTGGTAACCAATGAATGACATAAATAAGAAAAGCCTGCACCCCATTAAATGTGGCTATATTCCTGAACCATGAAGGAATTGTACATAAAAATTCCACTCTTTTCTGACTCTGACTCCACTTCCATTTGCAGGTGTTAGACCTAACTCATAAAAAAGATCAATTTTGCAGACTAGGGTTCTCTAGCCTCATCCCTTCATACAAGCAGACCCACTATGAACTGAATTTTTTTTTTGGTCACATCCAGCACCTACTTAGTGTTTGATACATATGCAACAAAAATACTTATCATAGAAACCAATCCCTGATATCACAAAACTTTCCCATACAGAGAGCTCTGTGAATTATATACAATCAAAAGATATACAAGGGCAGGTCATTTGTGAAATCAGCAAGATAAAACCAAACAGAAGATTTTCTTTAACAATTACTTAATGAAAATACTGTATCTTGCAAGGTGTTTCAATCTTAACTTGTAGTGATCACCCATGAACTCGTACATGATGTTTTCAACCGAAAGAAAAATACCATGCATCATCAACAATGATTTCAAAAAGCAACAGTAAGAATTACTTGATGAAAATTCTGTATCATACATGATATTTTGATCTAACTTGCAATGATCAATAAAAAACTCATATATCATATGATACTTTTCGACTGAAAGATAAATATCAGTGATTTAAAAAAGCAACAGTAACTGATAATTTCTTAGTACCCCTTTACAGATGACTGATAGGGTCACAATGAATAAACCTACACTATCTATCAAGATTACAGTCAAACAGAAGTGTCATTGTTAAGTAAATCTTACATATAGCAAATACTCTTTTCTTTTAGAATATTGCTATGTTCCACCTAGTCACTCTTTACCTACAAGCAAAATTTTACGAAAATATAACAAACCTATGACACTGCAATGCAAAATGGATCACTGCCAGTACTTAATGAGGCCATTTTCTATAATGTGAGGCACCATCTTATGTGGATTAGACTGATATGACACAAACTTGTGGATAAGACTGATATATAATGGCACAAATTTGTTTTGAATATTTTGATAGACCCATGCCAAACAATGTGCAATAATCTAGGAGCCACTCACCTCTTGACATAAAGAAGTGGTTAGGATAGAGAAGCTTGAATCCAAATAAAACAAAAATACATTCCACAGAAAAGGATCCTCTATCAACGAAATCACCATTGAAGAGGTAGGGGTTTGTAGGTGATGGTAGTCCATTAAGCTCAAAAATGTTC
The DNA here is from genome assembly GCF_036320965.1 of Panulirus ornatus. Classification (NCBI taxonomy): domain Eukaryota; kingdom Metazoa; phylum Arthropoda; class Malacostraca; order Decapoda; family Palinuridae; genus Panulirus; species Panulirus ornatus. The sequence continues at coordinate 23,572,065 of NC_092278.1, forward strand.
ATAAGATCATAGTATTGTCCATGAATATCTCCACATACTGTGAACTTGGAGTCATCAGGAATTGTAACATCTACCAAGGTGGGCTGCTTCGTCATTTGTTCTCTCACATCTAACAATATCTGGAGAAAAAAATACATTTTAAGTTCTTCAGAGACTTCTGGGCTTAAACAACTAAATCCACAACAAAATGTTTCATGTCTTACCAAGACACCAAATTGGTTGAGGTTAAAAACATTAGTAATGCATTAAACCTATCAAATTTCGCAAGTTGACCAGTAACTGGCTGTTAGCTAATTATAACTGTGAGCGTAAATTCTCTTTCTTTTAAAATTTTTGTGCCAGATGGTAGCATTTCCATTCCCAACTCCTGCAACTCATCATGAGTTTGATCAACTTATCCATGACTGTGAAAACCCAAAGAAGCAAGCCAGATGATACTGTGCAATTTAAGCTTATAAACCCATACAAAAAGAGATTCACTCAAAGGCTTACAGGTACTCCAACCCTAGGGAAAAATAATTAAAAAGCATGCATTGAAACATTCAAATTTTCTAACATAACTTCACTACCTAGTGATTTCTATATTTATCCAGCTCTGATTTATGTCCTACGGACTCATTTACGTCTATCTCTTAAATTACCTTATAAGCATACCGACGATGAAGTTTCTTCTGTGCCTTGTAGTGTTCCATCAATTCCTTCATAAACTGTTCTGTTACCTTCCCATCCTCAAGCCGTGGTCCTATGTAATCATCTTCTATAGCTGTAAAGAAAAAACAGTGACGCTAGAACACCTGTAACTCAAACATTCAGCAAACTTCTTAGGTTCTCGCCAAGTAACTTACAGAAGAGTGCTCTAACTGAGCTAAAGTTTGTTATCTAACCAGTATTTCCACCACAACAATAAAATAATTAACAGTTTGGTCATTACAAGCAAGTCTTTAACATAAAACTTAACTCCACAGGTACAGTAATTCAAGCATAAAGCCATAAAATGTAAGATGGAATCTGCAACCCTCTCCATCTACTCTTCTGTGAGTTTTCATGAAGGTTACAAAAACATCATTTGCCATAGACAGTGATTCACTTAAGAGGGATTTTGTCAATAATCCATGGTTTATATCCCTGTACATTGGCAAAAATGAAAGGCATTAAATTTCTGGCTGCAAAATTAGAATTTTCTAAGTGACTTTATAGTATTGTGTTTCATTCATTTTGCTATAATCAATGAGCTCTCACAATGTAATAACGTGTTGCAAGATCTACATCTTTCAATAAAGCAGTGCAAGTATAAATTTTTTTCTCTAACTGTTTACCCCTTTCTTGATTTATTCCTGTGTTTGTGTGAACACATTTCCAGTCTACCTAGTATTGTTTCAGTTGGTTATCCTGCTGAATCACAAAATTCATCACTACGTCTATTCTGCTCTGTCCTTGTCAAAAGGTGAGCCCAATGGAATACCTTAAAGTAACATATTTCTTTTAACTTACACATTTCTAGGTAGTGAAACCTTCACCTGTCCTAAAAACAACATTTACCTTTCATGATTTAGACATAACATTCACTTAGGTGCCAGTAACCATAACACACCTCATTTGTTCTTCCTGGCCTACAAAAGTGGCATATTCCAAATACACAGTTGGACTTGAGATGATTTACCCTTTCTCTTCAATGATTCTTCCTTCACTCCATGATCTACCCTTTTTCTTCAATGATTCTTCCTTCACTCCATGATCTCCCCTTTTTCTTCAATGATCCTTCCTTCACTTCATTCCTTGCTTTCCAGCCTGCTCCCTGTGTCTAAACTATTTCCCTGATCCCCACTTTGCTGTTTTGTGTCTATCTTCTATTCTACCTTGTATCAGTTGTATTTCTTTTATTCATTCACAGCATTTTCTTTCAGATATTGTATTCTTGTTTGTCCTCTTATTATCAATCTTACACAATGTTATACTGTCTTGATTGGTGGTGAAATCCAGACAGCATTTCTAGTCTTTAAAGAAAGATGCTAATTCAGTAGTAAAGCCCACCCTGATGGGCTTGCATGCACTATCTTCAATTTTTCTAAGAGAATGAGTTGTCTGTTCAGCACATCCAAAAAATCAGATCTTCACTCATCACAGTCTACTCAATTTTCATTCCCTTTAAAGTAATATTTACAAAGTGGTGAATGCAAGAGTTTTGGAAAGAGGGGCAAGGATGAAGTCTGTTGGGAATGAGAGAGCTTGGGAAGTGAGTCAGTTGTTGTTCGCTGATGATACAGCGCTGGTGGCTGATTCATGTGAGAAACTGCAGAAGCTGGTGACTGAGTTTGGTAAAGTGTGTGAAAGAAGAAAGTTAAGAGTAAATGTGAATAAGAGCAAGGTTATTAGGTACAGTAGGGTTGAGGGTCAAGCCAACTGGGAGGTGAGTTTGAATGGAGAAAAACTGGAGGAAGTGAAGTGTTTTAGATATCTGGGAGTGGATCTGGCAGCGGATGGAAACATGGAAGCGGAAGTGGATCATAGGGTGGGGGAGGGGGACGAAAATTCTGGGAGCCTTGAAGAATGTGTGGAAGTCGAGAACATTATCTCGGAAAGCAAAAATGGGTATGTTTGAAGGAATAGTGGTTCCAACAATGTTGTATGGCTGCGAGGCGTGGGCTATGGATAGAGTTGTGCGCAGGAGGATGGATGTGCTGGAAACGAGATGTTTGAGGACAATGTGTGGTGTGAGGTGGTTTGATCGAGTAAGTAACGTAAGGGTAAGAGAGATGTGTGGAAATAAAAAGAGCGTGGTTGAGAGAGCAGAAGAGGGTGTTTTGAAATGGTTTGGGCACATGGAGAGAATGAGTGAGGAAAGATTGACCAAGAGGATATATGTGTCGGAGGTGGAGGGAACGAGGAGAAGAGGGAGACCAAATTGGAGGTGGAAAGATGGAGTGAAAAAGATTTTGTGTGATCGGGGCCTGAACATGCAGGAGGGTGAAAGGAGGGCAAGGAATAGAGTGAATTGGAGCGATGTGGTATACTGGGGTTGACGTGCTGTCAGTGGATTGAATCAAGGCATGTGAAGCGTCTGGGGTAAACCATGGAAAGCTGTGTAGGTATGTATATTTGCGTGTGTGGACGTATGTATATACATGTGTATGGGGGTGGGTTGGGCCATTTCTTTCGTCTGTTTCCTTGCGCTACCTCGCAAACGCGGGAGACAGCGACAAAGCAAAAAAAAAAAAATAATAATAATAATCAATTTGTTAATCACATTATCTATGCCTCCTCTCTCTTCCTCTTTCTTGCATAATAAGACTGGTGCATTTGTGAATTACAGTACTTGCAGTTTTAGAGTATCATGAGGTCTGGCACTACAGATATTCAACAGCATTTCTTAAACTCCTGGGATATTACTTTTTATTCCAATGCTTGGTTTTACGTAGTAAACAAACCTTGTTTGGAAACAGTTTTATCAAAATCAAAATTCTTTTAATTTGAGGATATGTGAACACAAAAGGTGCATCCCTGGAAATATACATGTATAGTGAATCTGCGCACAGTGAAACAAAGAGTACATGCATGGGTTTATTTCCAGAGCCTTGCAAGTCCAACTTTTATTACCACCACAGAAAGAAAGTACTCACCAATTATGCAAAGAAAATTTATATGGGAGGCATTTGTTTATACAACTTAAGCTTAAAGGCATCTGTTTAATTCTAGATCTACCCATATTACCAACGTCTTTTTCAATTTCTCAATCAAAGGACATCTCACTTTTGTTGTATTCCTAGTGTTTAGTAAGCATGGCTAAGTGACTGCATTTTCATTTTTCTCTGCATTCATAATTCTAGCCAATGTATGCTAAATTTGGGGAGGGAGCAGACTCAACATCTAGCCATTTCGTGATTTCTGATTCCAGGTTTGCATTGAATATCAACCCTACATTTGGTTTCTTCTTGAGTGCTATGATGCAAAATAATCCAGAGAGTGTTCTTATCAATAACTAAAATGTTGTATTAATAAACAAACAAAAGAAAGAAATCCATGTGAATGAAGCTTTTGACTGGATTTACTAAGTATCATTAAGTATTCTACATATACACATAGAAAGGAATCCTTTACCCTACTAGGTAAACTGAACCTCCCTCTTATGGTATCTATGCTCTCATCTATCAACTCTGCAGTTTTTCAAAGAAAAAGACACTAATTTCATCTTACACACTTAGAAAGCCAATATGTCTGCACTATACTTACCCATTGATTCCAAATCAATAGATTGGGCAACAGACTTGTTATCATCATCAACAGCTATTGCCTTCTGGAACATAAGCATCTTAACCACTTTCTGACATTCATTGAACTTCAATTTGGCATCTCGGTCATTAGGGCGAGTCTTTGTAACCTGAAATACAAACCTCAAATAACATAAAAAGTTTACAAAAACTCATCACGTTAAAATCTTCCTCGTCTGACCTGGATATAACTTAGTTTCAAACTATGCTTCATCCTTCAGTTACGTCTGAACTTGACGTAAACACAAGACACAATCTTCAAACTTCATTTCACCTAAGTTAAAACTACTGTTGACTATTCTGTGGTTCCATATACATACATATATTCATATTTTATATTTTTTCTATTTTGCTTTGTCACTGTCTCCAGCGTTAGAGAGGTAGCGCAAGGAAACAGACGAAAGAATGGCCCAACCCACCCACATACACATGTATATACATACACATCCACACACGAAAATATACATAACTATACATCTCAACGTATACCTATATATACACACACACACATATACATAATTCATACTGTCTGCCTTTATTCATTCCCATCGCCACCCCGCCACACATGAAATAACAACTCCCTCCCCCTGCATGTGCGCAAGGTAGCGCTAGGAAAAGACAACAAAGGCCACATTTGTTCACACTGTCTCTAGCTGTCATGTATAATGCACCAAAACCACAGCTCCCTTTCCACATCCAGGCCCCACAAAACATTCCATGGTTTACCCCACACACTTCACATGCCCTGGTTCAATCCACTGACAGCTCTTCAACCCCAGTATACCACATTGTTCCAATTCATTCTATTCCTTGCACGCCTTTCACCCTCCTGCATATGCAGTTCAGGCCCAAATCACTCAAAATCTTTTTCACTCCATCTTTCCATCTCCAATTTGGTCTCCCACTTCTCATTCCCTCCACCTCTGACATATATATATCCTCTTTGTCAATCTTTCCTCACTCATTCTCTCCATGTGACCAAACCATTTCAAAACACCCTCTTCTGCTCTCTCAACCACGCTCTTTTTATTTCCACACATCTCTCTTACCCTTACATTACTTACTCGATCAAACCACCTCACACCACACACTGTCCTCAAACATCTCATTTTCAGCACATCCACCCTCCTGCGCACAACTCTATCCACAGCCCACGCCTCGCAACCATACAACATTGTTGGAACCACTATTCCTTCAAACATACCCATTTTTGCTTTCCGAGATAATGTTCTCGACTTCCACACATTCTTCAAGGCTCCCAGGATTTTCGCCCCCTCCCCCACCCTATGATTCACTTCCGCTTCCATGGTTCCATCCGCTGCCAGATCCACTCCCAGATATCTAAAACACTTTACTTCCTCCAGTTTTTCTCCATTCAAACTTACCTCCCAATTGACTTGACCCTCAACCCTACTGTACCTAATAACCTTGCTCTTATTCACATTTACTCTTAACTTTCTTCTTTCAAACACTTTACCAAACTCAGTCACCAGCTTCTGCAGTTTCTCACATGAATCAGCCACCAGTGCTGTATCATCAGCAAACAACAACTGACTCACTTCCCAAGCTCTCTCATCCACAACAGACTTCATTCTTGCCCCTCTTTCCAAAACTCTTGCATTATATATATATATATATATATATATATATATATATATATATATATATATATATATATATATATATATATATATATATATATTTTTCTTTTTTTCAAACTATTCGCCATTTCCCACGTTAGCGAGGTAGCGTTAAGAACAGAGGGCTGGGCCTTTGAGGGAATATCCTCACCTGGTCCCCTTCTCTGTTCCTTCTTTTGGAAAAATAAAAAAAAAACGAGAGGGGAGGATTTCCAGCCCCCCGCTCCCTCCCCTTTTAGTCACCTTCTACGACACACAGGGAATACGTGGGAAGTATTCTTTCTCCCCTATTCCCAGGGATCGCTTCTCGGCCTTTTGGCTAAGATCAAAGTGGATATATATATATATATATATATATATATATATATATATATATATATATATATATATATATATATATATATATATATATATATATATTTTTTTTTTTTTTTTTTTTTTTATACTTTGTCGCTGTCTCCCGCGTTTGCGAGGTAGCGCAAGGAAACAGACGAAAGAAATGGCCCCCCCCCCATACACATGTACATACACACGTCCACACACGCAAATATACATACCTACACAGCTTTCCATGGTTTACCCCAGACGCTTCACATGCCTTGATTCACTCCACTGACAGCACGTCAACCCCTGTATACCACATCACTCCAATTCGCTCTATTTCTTGCCCTCCTTTCACCCTCCTGCATGTTCAGGCCCCGATCACACAAAATCCTTTTCACTCCATCTTTCCACCTCCAATTTGGTCTCCCTCTTCTCCTCGTTCCCTCCACCTCCGACACATATATCCTCTTGGTCAATCTTTCCTCACTCATTCTCTCCATGTGCCCAAACCATTTCAAAACACCCTCTTCTGCTCTCTCAACCACGCTCATTTTATTTCCACACATCTCTCTTACCCTTACGTTACTTACTCGATCAAACCACCTCACACCACACATTGTCCTCAAACATCTCATTTCCAGCACATCCATCCTCCTGCGCACAACTCCATCCACAGCCCACGCCTCGCAACCATACAACATTGTTGGAACCACTATTCCTTCAAACATACCCATTTTTGCTTTCCGAGATAATGTTCTCGACTTCCACACATTTTTCAAGGCTCCCAAAATTTTCGCCCCCTCCCCCACCCTATGATCCACTTCCGCTTCCATGGTTCCATCCGCTGACAGATCCACTCCCAGATATCTAAAACACTTCACTTCCTCCAGTTTTTCTCCATTCAAACTCACCTCCCAATTGACTTGACCCTCAACCCTACTGTACCTAATAACCTTGCTCTTATTCACATTCACTCTTAACTTTCTTCTTCCACACACTTACCAAACTCAGTCACCAGCTTCTGCAGTTTCTCACATGAATCAGCCACCAGCGCTGTATCATCAGCGAACAACAACTGACTCACTTCCCAGCTCTCTCATCCCCAACAGACTTCATACTTGCCCCTCTTTCCAGGACTCTTGCATTTACCTCCCTAACAACCCCATCCATAAACAAATTAAACAACCATGGAGACATCACACACCCCTGCCGCAAACCTACATTCACTGAGAACCAATCACTTTCCTCTCTTCCTACACGTACACATGCCTTACATCCTCGATAAAAACTTTTCACTGCTTCTAACAACTTGCCTCCCACACCATATATTCTTAATACCTTCCACAGAGCATCTCTATCAACTCTATCATATGCCTTCTCCAGATCCATATATATATATATATATATATATATATATATATATATATATATATATATATATATATATATATATATATATATATTATCCCTGGGGATAGGGGAGAAAGAATACTTCCCACGTATTCCCTGCATGTCGTAAAAGGTGACTAAAAGGGGAGGGAGCGGGTGGCTGGAAATCCTCCCCTCTCGTTTTTTTTTATAATTTTCCAAAAGAAGGAACAGAGAAGGGGGGGCCAGGTGAGGATATTCCCTCAAAGGCCCAGTCCTCTGTTCTTAACGCTACCTCGCTAATGCGGGAAATGGCGAATAGTATGAAAGAAAAAAAGATTTATATATATATATATATATATATATATATATATATATATATATATATATATATATATATATATATATATAATAACCACAACTTTTTCATTTACTAGCCTTGTATAGAATGCCTTTTGTGCCCTACTTTGCCTATAATTTCAATAAATGAGGATTCAAAAGTGGTTAAACTAAAATAAGAACATTTCTGTATCTATATCTGAAATCCCCATGAGTTGCCATATCATTCTGATGTTCAAAGGCTACGTCACAGAGCTGTACTTGGAACACTTCTATGAACTGCGTGGTGAAACAGAGGTGTATACAGATCTGAGATGGAAGACTGTGGCTGAACTGAAGGATAATGATAGGCTTCTGGATCATGCTTTTATGATGAATATTCCAGAACAACTGAACTGTCTCAACAAAAGTGGCAAAGGCACAACAATTTGGTGACATAACTTTAGGACTGCATTAAAGCATTTCAAAATCAAGCTTACGCTTTAGGGAAAGCAACTTTCAGAGAGTAACCTGACATAATTTCCAATCTTAAAATCATACCATTAAATGGATGAGTCTCATTATAATGACATTACAGAAAAGTACAGCAGCAATATTTCTATTTCAATAAATTAAGTCCAAGAAATGTTTCCTGATTTTAAAAACCTGTAGAAAGAAAGCAATTTTTTCAGGACTCATTTTCTTGTCTATCTTTCTTCTCTAAAACTACACCATGTACCTTCATCAACAACCCTGAGTTGAAAGTAACTATCTAAGACACATACTGGCTGACATAATCCTAATATCCTTTCAACATTATCATTTTCACAAGGAATACCAACCAACCTAAAATCACTCAACCTTATCTCCCACCCTAGCCATTTTGTCACCTATTACAATGAGTTTCACTTGATCCACTTCATCATTTCAAGTCTGACAAGAAAATACCATTAAATCTCTCCTTCAAGTCACTGAAAAATAATAAAAAACTCACCGTTTCATAGTCCTTTAGGGCCAGTTTGAACTTGCCTAGGGACATATATGCTGAAGCTCTCCTGTAATAGCCTTTCACATAAGTCTTGTCTAATTCTAGAGCTTTTGAAGCATCTTGAAGAGCATAACCAAAGCACTCTGTACGCAGGTAAGCAAAACTTCGATTCCCATAATATATGGCAACGGTATCATTTAATTCTATTGCAGCTGTATAAAGCTCAATGGCCTTGTCATATTGTTGTTCTGTGTGGATGGAAAAGACATAACGGTATATAATTAATTTAAATACTGTATCATATCAAGTAAATCTGTATCACATGAACACCTACAATAAAAGGAAGACAGGCAAACTGAAGACAACATTTAGGAATTTATTCTTCTCAACTAGTTTCAACAAAGTTTACTTCAGGATAATAATAATGAATCATGAAAGAAGCACAAGCTTACAGTACATACAAAACTGATGGACCATATGTCTCCTAACTGAAATGCATCACTAACTAATTGGCCTATTACTTCAACTCACCTGCCACAAACTGGCCAGTTACAGACCATAATTTCTGATGCCAACCAGGCCCAAATAAAGCTGACAACCTTTTGTGGTATTTTCTTTCAATAACAATATGGAGTGTTCCTAATGCTTTCTATATTTTGTTTATTACATGATGTAAAATCTTTGCATCCCTCCGTCTCGGCAAGTGTCCCTTCTTATCCACATATACCACACAGCACTGGTGGTGCAATGGTATCTGACATCAACTCTGTGCCCAATAACCTCACCTGTAAGTTGCAGCCAGTCTTATCATAATCATTCTTTTCACACCCACTACATGGGATCTCAAACATTATACTACTCTTGTTGTTCTGTACCTCATTTTTAATCCTCGGTCTTCTTTTTACTGATCTGTGAATGTTAACTATAACACTTTGTTGATGTAGTGTTACACTTGTCATAACTGTTAATCAATTTGTCCACAATCCTCTTCCTTTTCTCTTAATCTGATTAACAGGCTCAGCTTCAAGAATGATTCCAAAATACATCTGTTAATCTGAGGCTAAACACTCTTAGGGGCCCTCAGAAAAATTTAAAAACTATCCCAGGCTTGGTCCTGTCACTATATGTTGATTGACAATGAAAGAGTTGTAATTATCAGTGGGTTTTATGCAAACTAAAATTCTTAAGTCCTTTCTTTGCCATTTGTTTTAGGGTGTCCAGAAAAGACAGACATTTACCTATCATAAACTTGATCCTGTATTGTACAAATGTGAGTTGAACAATGCCATGAAGGCTATGAAAAGTGACTCCAAATTGACTGATAAAATAAGCAACTTAGAAGCATAGAATTGAAAGCACTGTCACTATGACTAAAGTCTGACACTGAGAAACACATACAAAGATTTAAACTGAACCATAAGAAACCATGCAGTAACAGCTTCCTACAAGGCTTTAGCCTAATCCCAGTAGATGGCTTTCCTGAGGCAATATTTCAAGGCTTTGGTGAACCAGGAAAAGGACTATGACATTATCATCACCCAGGCTGAAAAGCGAGGAGTAATCACAATGAACAAACAGGACTATGACACAAGATAAACATCCAACTGTCAGACAACACAATATACACAAAGAAATATCAGAAATACCCTGAAGTCAAAATATTCACAACAGAGAGCTAGAAAAATCATGATGAGATCTGATAATTGTAGGAGACTATTGTACCTCCTTGGGGAGGCCCCACCATACTCCCATTATGAGGGGGCACCCCAAGATGCATAAACTTGGCATTTCTATACAACCAATCACTTCTGACACATGGAATAACATACAAAGGTTTGCTTAACAGCTGTTGAACCCTGGGATCCATTAATGATCCCTATTCAATCATCTCAAAAGACTTAAATCAAAAGGCTGATTGATGTGGGATTTAGTTATAAAAGTTACAATTTGACAGTAAGTCAGTCTTCAACAGCTTTCCATGAAGAAAGCAGTACAGGTAGGGAGAAATGGTAAAAGGCATGATTGCACACAACTTTCTACTACCCAGTGTCAACTACACTGTGCTGTTTGTGCAGTGTATCAAGTTTGGAATGAGGAGTCAAGGGCTCTTTGCTTACTACTAACTATTCCTGCCTCTACATGGAGAACTTGGAAAAGGATCAATATGAGACTATTTTGAATAGGGGGTTGATGTAGCTCAAATATGCTGATAATGTACTTTAACCCACATGCAAAGAGACTAACCTACACAGGCATTCTACAGCAACTCAGTAGCATACATCAAAGGATCCAATTCACAATGAAAGAAGACAAAAGTCATTTATCTTTCCTGAGCATCTTAATACATAGGACAAACAAAAGACTAAGATACTCAGCATACAGAAAACCAACCAATAAAGTTAACTTTATTAATGATCTATCATCACATTGTACCAGGATCAAGTTTGGGGTAGTTACCAGATTTTTTTCTGAGGGCCCTTACAGGGTGTGGCCCAGAGTTACAGAAGGATGTGTGATACAATACCACCAAACTATGCAGCTTCACCTGGGTCACGAACATTGTAGAAATGGTGCTCAATGATTGACTAGTTTGTGGTGGGAAAGTGCCAGTAATGGTAGAGAAACCAGTTACTTAAACCACCATCTATGTATATAAGCTTGTGTCCCTGTCATAATGTATCATTTTTCACCTAACAAAGACTGTCAAAACTAGTTTAGAACAAAATCCTACCTCTTTGCATTGCTACCTTTTATTAATTTGGTACTATGGATAACACCTACGACATATGTCCTCTCACTTACCCTGTAGTTTGCTTCAGCTCCTACAGTTCCATCTGCTGCTATGTCCACTCCCAGGTACCTAAAACATTCCACTTCCTGCAGGGTCTCACCATTCAAACTCACGCTTAAACCAACCTGGCTCACCCCTCTGCTAAACTTCATAACCTTACTTTTATTCACATTAATCCTCAACTTCCTCCTTTCACACACTGAAGCATGATTCTGAACATTATATTTCATTGAACCAAAATATTGCAATAATAGTTAGGATTATGTATATGAGGGAAATGTGGGATTAATTGTTGCAAGAGTGGGTATAACACTTGGAAAATTTAACAAACTATGAATACTCACCAACAAGCCACAACTTAAGCAAAATATACATAATGAAAATTGGCTTAATGCTGTGAATCACATGACCACTCTGTTGACATTTAGAGGCATTTGTACAATACTCAGTCATGGGTGTAATTTGTATATTTTGGCTACAATACTGAACATAAAGATATATCTCAAATGCTGGGGAGGCTTGGTGAGAAATTCATTAACAACCCCAAATCTTCCTTAAAATACATAACTCTATCTAACGTCATTCAGCAATATTTACTGCTCCAAATCATGGTCTGCAATTGTTATGGTATTTTCCAAATACTATAGAAGCAAACCTCAGCAAAAACTACCCAAACCCAAAGCTACTATGGCAATGCCAAGCTACACTGTACTCCAACCCTATTCCTTATTCTATGATCATGAATACATGATAATAGTAAAAGCAATGGAGATCATGGAAAATATAGTTAAAATGTGTAAAACTACTGTACATGAAACAATTGGTAGTAATATACTAACATCAAAGTGGCTTGAAGCTGGAAACCAATGGAGTGTCTGCTCATGAGCAGCAGTTGACACAGTATGTCATCATGACGTGTCTGGTACATTGCAGCTATGACACTGAAACTTAAGATGAATCTCCATTGCAAGGGGAAACTTTAACAAGTTCTGTTGACTTTTACATGTTTCATTTACTTTTACGTCAAATAACCTCACATTTTCCCTGATCTTAGTTCTTTCCACTAACAACTATGATCCTCAGAAAAAAATACTTCAATACCACTCTAAATCACTTTTACTATATACAAGCACTAGTACCATTTTTCCCATTTCCTTGAAGAAACACAACAGTGATGATGAGCTGACACTTTACTTTATTCCTTATCACAAACCAAAGCAACATACTAAAAATCAATGCATAGGTTCTATGGTTACAAAACAGAAGCACCAGTGGTTATATTTAACACTGAGCCACAACTGCATAATTAACATAACTATCCTTCTATGGACATTAATAGGACAGATCTTTGAATTAACCCAGGTGGCGTGGCCGCTTCCCTGCTCCTTCGCCAGCCTTCATGTGGGATACGTAGCTCACAGCAAGAGGCCGCTTTAACCCAGACCCAAGCAAGACGCTACTGCAAGAGCCCACAAGGCCTCCCCAGGTCCCTCACTTGATGTGTGGTATACAAAAACTATATGTTCCTTTCAGAATTAGGAAATGTGGACCAGCGATTCCTTACACTGTTCGAGGATACCACGAGTTTCCGTCAAAAAACACAATATACACATGATCACAATTTTATAAGACTCAGCTCACTTACTTTTGAAGTATTCATTAGCTTCATTTTTAAGTTCTTCCGACTTTCTGATATTTTCCTCCGATATTTCCGACATTTTCATCAAATCTCGTTTGCGTGTTCTTCTCAATGTTTACAGTCCGCCGATGACTACTTTCATAATGACACAAAGTTTAAATTCAAGAGGTTATTCATATCAGTTTCTATCATGTCAGGTATCATTATATATCCAATTCCATGATTTATATTTCAAACATATATTCGTTTTTAAAATAAAGAAATTTTAGATATTTTCAGCAAATATTAACGCTCATCCACAATACGAATGGGCGAAGGAATATGATTAATAATACAAAGATCTATTCAATATACTTGATATATAACTACCTTTTCATAGTAATACAGTGATCCGTATCATCTTAGAAATGAAATTAACAATGACAATTGTTTTGCCAAATGTATTACACTTTTAAAGATAATTAAGAATGCTTTTGAAGTTTGCTTTGCCACCTAAGATGTGGCTATTGGTGTTATATAAGATGTACAATGATATAATTTTGTATATTATCATCAAAGCACATGGATTCAACTCGTGATTGTTTGTGAATTTTTCACAAACTGAATAGAAAATTACTGGAAAACTTTTTCCATTAACAGAAACAATCATATAGATAATAGCAATATATCATCACAAAGATTTTCAAATGATATATTCATAAATGATATTCAAAGAATATACAACTTCAGATAGTCGTCACGGAGATAACACTGAGTTGCCAGGGAGAATCTAGGAAGCAACTATGAACAGTATTAAAAAAGGGGGACCTATTTTACAACTGGTCTGTAGCTTTGCATCCACCCAAGCTAGAACAGAAGGACGAGGGATTTTACAAATTCTGAATTACTTATTGGACTCGAAGATGTGAAAATCATAAGATAATTTTAATGAGGTGGAAGGAGCAGGGGCGTATTTGAAAGGGGAGAATGGGGAAGTTCCCCCTAAGATGTACACTATTCAGTAAATTGTTATGATGATGATTCAGTTATTCTGAATCCTTTTAGTCACGAAAGCCAAACATGTATGTGTATGTATACTTAACTATCAGTAATTCACACGTAATAACGAAATTTTCTCCATAAAAATAATAGCGATATTGTTTTATAGAACAACTCCCCTGATAATGGATCATAAGTTTTGTTATCATATATCATAATCATTATTTATTATATTTAATCGCCGTCTCCCGCGTCAGCGAGGTAGCGCAAGGAAAAGACGAGGAATGGCCGAGCCCACCCGCATACACATGGATATACGTAAACCCCCACACACGCACATTTACATACATACATTTCAACGTATACATACGTACGTAGACATATACATATATACACATGTACATATATGTTCATACTTGCTGCCTTCATCCATTCCGTCGCCACCCGGCCACACATGAAAGAGCATCACCCCCCCCCCCCTCTCCAACGATGTAGTGCTAGGAAAATCCAAAAAAATCATAATCATATTGGTTCAAAAATAATCACCGGTCTCAAAGACTTTACACGACAGCTGTACTCAGTTTGGTGAGTATTTAGCTATTGAATGTGATCTAATTTAACTTCCAAATTATTCAAAAAAACATAATCTTTAAAATATGATGTGTTGTTACAGACCACTCTGGAGTTTTTCCCAAATACCTTGGCAATTTCAACATCCCCCCTCCCCCCGAACCAATTCCTGGCTACGCCTGGTGAAGGCCAACATAATCCCTTCTCCCCAGAATTAAATCAAGGATACGTGTCTGGTGAGGGGCAACATGCATCGTGAATACACAAGAAACTGGGCGAAGAGTCAAAACTATGGGCTATCTGAACCTCCCCCTCCCCCACACACATTAAATAGTATGCAATAAATTTTACAGAGAATGATGATGATTATTAACATTTACTACCTTTTAGTCCCTCGAAAGGAAAAATAAATGTATATGTGTCTATATTAAACTGTTTCAGTGATGCAAGGTAGTGAAAAGCGGAACCACCACCAATGGCATGTCCACAATATCGAAAACTTTTCTCTGCAAAAGCACATCAATTTGTTTCTTTGAAAAACTTTTCATCACTGCTATTAGCTTTTTTATGTAATTAAATATCATGTTTATTTTTATTCCGAACAGTTTACCGATTTCATAATAAACTTACTTCTGCACTCCAGCCATATTCAATGGTCTGAGAATTTGACCAATATTAGGGATTAAGTTTAATACCCACATTATCTTGTAAAGTTTGCAATTCACCCTCACCAACTAAATCTATACCTATAGGAATGGTGTAGTAGACAAATGCAACAATTTAAGTTAAATGCAACAGCCTCTAATAACAAAAGCAGAAGACAGGACAGACCCCTCAATTGTGGAACGTTGCTTCCAGTATGTACACACAGATATACCTAAATGGACAAGACAAAATGCCTACACAATGTGTAAGAAAAATTATAGGAGTTAGGGGCCTACATTCAATCTTATAAAGAGAAGTAGATCAGAAAAACTGGATTCTACATGGAAGAAAAATTCATGGAGATACTAGTTCCTGAAAAATTGCAAAACTTAATGCAGCAGTTTAACGGGAAACAAACCAGACAAAGAGAAAATGACATTGAACTTTACACACCACATTTGGATTGGATTATGAAATTTAGGCTTCTGAGCCAAGCACTGGAGTTCTTTCACATGCAAGCAAACATGGAGTGTTTGAGAAAGTCACACTTTACTGAGAAAGGCACACTTTACTGAGAATGTGCCTTCTCCTTTACAAAAACTGCTGCTGATGACCATGGACTGTTGCACTTTTGCCCAACATCTCTGAGCAAAAAAACATTCATCACAGGCTTATCTTACACAACACTTGCTTGACTGAATGATGTCGTCTGATGCGGGTGTAGTGTTCCCCTTACCCGCTGCATCATGTTTGTGATATCCACCAGAGAGGAAATCATAAATCCTCAACATCTCCTTTAGAAACATGTCTGCAATGCTTTCATCAACACTTTCTTCACTGTAAGTGAGCTTATGGACATCCCTGAGTTGTAAAGAAGCATTTGCAAAAATTGTACACCCAGATGAATATTCCCCACCTTTCAAGAGTATCATTTTCACTAAATACACCATTTCATTTCAATATTTTGTTGTTTTCATCTTTGATGGGGAATAAAAATTTGGTTAAAGAATTGTTTATAATGGTAGTGAAGCCATATGGTTCTGGGGGATATGAAATCCAAATATGATAACCTTTTAAATATTTAGGGTGGGTGAAGTAGCTGTGGTCCTGGGTGCAATGAGTGTCTGGAAAGATAGGTCACTGCCTGTTCAGGCACAAATGGGTATGTTTGATGGTATAGTGTGGGCCATTGACAAAAATGTACTAAGGAAGGTGAATGTATTGGAAATCAAATATATTTTTCTATGTGTGAATATATGAGTGGATGGGCCATTCTTTATCTGTTTCCTGGTGCTATCTCGCTGACACAGGAAACAGTAAGTAAATATTATCATACTTAATCGCCATTTCCTGCATCAGCGAGGCGGTGCCAGGAAAAGAGACAGAGAACAACCCATCCTCTCATACACACATATACATATACCTAAAGATCCATACACATACACATCAACATATATATGCATATAAATACACATACACAGACATATATACACATGTACATATTCATACTTGCTTGCCTTCAATCCATTCCTGGTACCACCCCACCCCACAGAAAACAGCATCGCTGCCCCACGCTTTGGCAAGGTATCACCAGGAAAACTGACAAAAAAAGGCTACATTCATTCATGCTCAGTCTCTAGCTGTCATATGTATTGCATCGAAACCACAGCTCCCTGTCCACATCCAGGCCCCACAGACCTTTCCATGGTTTATCCCAGACATTTCACATGTGCTGGTTTAGTCCACTGACAGCACATCTACCCTGGTATACCACATTGTTTCAATTCACTCTTTTCCTTGCATGCCTCTCACCCTCCTGTATGTTCAGGCCCCAATCACTCAAAATCTTTTTCACTCCATCCTTCCAATTCCAATTTGGTCTCCCGCTCCTCCTTCTCCCCCCTCCACACTTGGCAAAAAGGTTAGTCAAATATTTCTAATATCATGAAATGATGCACAAAGAATAATAAAGAAAAATCCTTAACAATCTGGAATTAAGTTTTCCTTGTTAAGGAAAAGCACATTATTTACTGAACTACCCAGTCCCTTAAACACAATTTACATTCACGTACATGTTGTAATTTTTGTAATTTAAATGATTGGTGCACAAAATATTCAAATAATCAAATCCAGTGCTATTTTTATAATAAAGAGTTCAGTATTTGTAGTTTACAAAAAACACATTATCTACTGGATTGGCCAATCCAAGTAAGGGCAGTGTGGACATGGAATGTTGGTTGGCAAAACAGACAAGGTAAGCACCCTAAAGTAGGTACATAACCACCCACTGTTGTCATAAGTAGGTTACAAAAGCCTCTATGCTGTTCCAATGACCATTTTTTTGCTTGGATTACTATCTTTGACAACTCTATATGCTTGAAATCCACCTCCTGAAGTGAAATATGTCTATTTAGATAGGAATAAGTAAAAACTCACAAGTAAAGACCTCATGTCTTTAACAAATTTTATCATTATCATACATATATATAAAACATTCACATAAAAAGTATTTCATGTTTAACATTTCCTTAATATAAACAGATCATACACACAGACAGCTCAGCACCTAATGCTACCTTGCTATGGCATGATAGATGAGCATAAATAAAAAAGGGAATAGTTATGAGCAAATACAGCCTTTCTTTGTCTATTCCTAGCACTACCTTAAATAAGACAAGATAAAATGTCTTTATAGTCAAATTGGATACATGACACAAATTGAAATTCTTTATGGCTAGAAGCTCAATTCAAGGTTAAAAAGTATAATACTTATAAAATATCACATAAAGAATCATCTATTGCACTCAGAAGCTATATCAGAGGAGATATGTGAGAAACAGCAGACAGATATGAAAAAATATAATAGGAATTAATCCCTCTCTTCTGCAATGCAATGCAACATTGATTTGTACCTAATGACATTTTTCCATTACTTAGACAAAAGGTGTCTCTCTTGAAAAATTACTCATCGTCTTCTTTGGTACGAATTTCTTTGTGAAAAAATATAACTTTAAAAGTACTGAATCATAAATACATATATACATTATACAGTATAAATCTTTTCTGTCTAAAAGGGTTTCAAAACAATAGCTTTTAATCTGAAACATGGTAAACAATATAGTCATAATTAACACTAGAATCAGTTTCTACAATAACCACCTCTTCTACAAGACCACTTGTGACACCTTGAGATTCTCCATGAGGAAATATATCATCACATGTATCTGTTACTACTGATGATATTACTGGGTTTATTAGTGGCTCCTTTTCCATACTATTTTGACCACTTGATATTATTAGGGGTAAACCATTACCATCAGGTACTCTGTCATAATCAACTTCACAATTTGTTTCAGACATGACTGGAATAACAGGGCTAATACCCATCTCTTTTTCAGCTGAGCCAGAACTATGTCCAGAAACAACTGAGGTTGTATGAGTCCTTAAGTTTATTTCTTTTTCAACATTGCCCATGTTGGCATTACATACCACTGAGGCCAAGACAGGCCCACTGTTAATCCTCTTTTGGTCAACTAATTTAGCCTCTAATATGACTGGTGCTAGAGTAGTGCTAATCTGCAAACCATTATGTTCATTGTCAGGATTTGTGAGAGAAATACCTGATGACAGGATAGGCCCAATTTCAATCTCCTCAACAGAAACTTCAGAATCCATGCCTGAAAGAACAGCAATATCATTTCTATTTTCTTCACGCATTGGATTATTTACAGACATCAGAGAAGATGTTATTGCAGTGCAGTCATCAGAAACAGGTGATTCATAGTATTCATGTTTTGTGCGCTTGTGCTTCTTGAGTGCCTCTCGCCATGAATACTGCTTCCCACAGATGTCACAAACATACGTTAGCCTCTTGTGCTTGTTGATATGTATTCTGTGAAAGACAAATCACAGCAAATCAGTTCAGTTTATCCTTCAACTATTCATGCAAGAGACAACATTTACAAAGCAGATATTTTCTTTTGAAACATGATTATTTTGTCATCATTGAAATATACATTTTTTCTTGAAACATACAACAATGACTATTCTGTCATCCTTGAAATATAACTCTTAACTCCAACAAACTTAGGCTTGTGCTCTTTTATGGCATTCAAATAATCAAATAAAAACAGTACAGAAAACTCAAGGTAATACATGCATGCCTGAATTTTAGTCTGTAAACAGTTGAAAGCACAAAGCTGATGAGTGCATTATTATCATGATATCCTGATTACACATTCACATATATGAATAACCAACATTTAAGTGGTACACTTATTACCAAGACAAATCATCATAGGAAATGAAGGAGTGAAGCTGGGGTGTATTAGAGGATGTCAGGTTGGAGGTGTGGGAAAATCATAAGTAACCTTGGTGTTAGGATAAGGTTCAGTAAAAGTTGCCAAGCTATATACCAATGCAGGTCTTTCACACAGAGATGAATGTATAGATATCAACAACACTTGAAGAAAAAAGTTTTGTTGATTATAAACTAGGAAGTGAGACAATTCTGTCATGAATATCTGTAGAATTCTTCTATAGCTAACATTTCCTCATGGTAAACAAAATTAGCATACAGTTATGCAATATGAAGGAAAATACAGGAATGAGGTTCTAGTATTTACAGGAGATTCTCCCAAAAAGTACCACTCTTCAACAGGAAACGATGCAAAAGATAAAAACATGTTAGAAAACATAGGAACATGCTATCATGTGCAACTTTGCACTTATAAAAATGGCAACGAACTCAATGAACAGTGATATTTCACTATTTAAAACATACATAAGAAGAACTAACCACTTAATTACCTATGGTCAATGTGAGAGGAGAATTTGGATGGACACAGGTGGCACATCCAGGAAGTAATTCCTCGGTGAATGGAATTTATATGAGAGTTCAGTTGTGTTTGCAATTTAAATGTCTCTCCACAGTGCTCACAAATCATGGAGTAACTTCCATGAGCCTGAAAAGATTTTCATATTAGGTGAATTTATTTTTCTCACATATGTTTCCATATGGTGACTGAGTTTGGTAAAGTGTGTGGAAGAAGAAAGTTGAGAGTAAATGTGAATAAGAGCAAGGTTATTAGGTACAGTAGGGGTGAGGGTCAAGTCAATTGGGAGGTGAGTTTGAATGGAGAAAAACTGGAGGAAGTGAAGTGCTTTAGATATCTGGGAGTGGATCTGTCAGCGGATGGAACCATGGAAGCGGAAGTGGATCATAGGGTGGGGGAGGGGGCGAAAATTTTGGGAGCCTTGAAAAATGTGTGGAAGTCGAGAACATTATCTCGGAAAGCAAAAATGGGTATGTTTGAGGGAATAGTGGTTCCAACAATGCTGTATGGTTGCGAGGCGTGGGCTATGGATAGAGATGTGCGCAGGAGGATGGATGTGCTGGAAATGAGATGTTTGAGGACAATGTGTGGTGTGAGGTGGTTTGATCGAGTAAGTAACGTAAGGGTAAGAGAGATGTGTGGAAATAAAAAGAGCGTGGTTGAGAGAGCAGAAGAGGGTGTTTTGAAATGGTTTGGGCACATGGAGAGAATGAGTGAGGAGAGATTGACCAAGAGGATATATGTGTCGGAGGTGGAGGGAACGAGGAGAAGAGGGAGACCAAATTGGAGGTGGAAAGATGGAGTGAAAAAGATTTTGTGTGATCGGGGCCTGAACATGCAGGAGGGTGAAAGGAGGGCAAGAAATAGAGTGAATTGGAGTCATGTGGTATACAGGGGTTGACGTGCTGTCAGTGGATTGAAGCAAGGCATGTGAAGCGTCTGGGGTAAACCATGGAAAGCTGTGTAGGTATGTATATTTGCGTGTGTGGACGTGTGTATGTACATGTGTATGGGGGGGGGGGGTTGGGCCATTTCTTTCGTCTGTTTCCTTGCGCTACCTCGCAAACGCGGGAGACAGCGACAAAGTATAAAAAAAAAAAAAAAAAAAAAAAAAAAAAAAAAAAAAAAAAAAAAATGTTTCCAAAAGTGAATGAGGCAAGTATATGTACAATGTACTTCATTCATTGCATGTACAAAATACACTCCAAATTTTTGTATTACTTTACATGTCTTTACAAGAAGGGCAGGACGGAAGAAAGTTAACAAGGTCATGGAAAATATTCAAGTTATCAATAGATCAAAGACAGAATGAAAGATACACACATAATTACTGTTCTATGTATTCAATGCACAGATGCCTATAACAACAATATACAGATTCTTGTACCAATAATAATGATAAGATAATAAAAAAATTAGGGCTAACCTGTGCCTTATGAGATGACAGGTTACGACTGTGGGGAAAAACTCTTGTACACTTGTCGCATGGGTAACGAGGACCTGTGTGGATAGAGGTTACTACATTCCAATTAGCTATATAAGTAAACATAAGTTTTCAAAAGGGCTGATATCCTTCATGTCTTCATGCTGTCCTACAATCTTATTATGCATTATACTTTCTAGTTGCAACAGTTAACATAATCCAGCGATATAAATTTACCAAATGTACTGGTCAACACAGTCATATGGAGTTAAACCCTTGGCAAACCTGCTTGATCCAGGGACAAAAGTAAAATTTTGAGGTTTGTGAAAAATGCATTATTAACCCAACTGTGGTCTACATGTTTTAGCAGACATTAAAAATACTAAACAATATCTTCATCTATCTTCTGTTATTGACTTTTGTAGATACTTTCAACCCTTACTGGACAAACAATTGGTGGTGAGTTACTGCAACAATCTTTCAATTATGTTTAGGTTTTTATATATCTAAGTCACAGGTATATATATATAATTAGATCAACAGGTAAGTAACACATTCCCAAATATCTTGTTTTTTGAAGTAAATTTATATCAAATTAAAATTAATCAATGCATGCATATGAATGATACATAACTCATATATCATGTTTAATGAAAGGTAGTCTTTCATTTCTTCATACTCTTAGATCATCATTCTCTATTTTCATTTTCTTCCTCTGCCCATTTCTATACTTTTTTCAAGGCCTTGCCTTAATAACAATCTTTGTCCATGACTGAAACCTCTAGGAGTGTGAGAGCTCATCTTTTAATTCCTACTATTATCAGCTGTTCAATATACTGCCTTTCAGCTTACTGCTGATTGCAGTTCAAGCAAACCAATACATCTTATCCATATCATCAACATTCTCAACCATATGACCCCTTGCTCAATCCTTCCTCCTCATGCTTTGTCTCCTGAACTCTTGGGCATTCTTTCTGCATTCATCCTTTCCATATGTTCACACCATATCAGAAAACTGCACTTCATTTTTTCAACACTCTTGTCTATTTCATGATTCACTCTACCACCCACATTTCTCATTCTATGTACCTTCTTATTCCACATCATATCACAGAACAGTTTTGGGAACAACATTATATTGGCAAAAACTATTTTTGTAAAATCAGTGGACATGCTTCTTTTCCAAATTGAATTTACAATAACATAATGTAAGGTCTTGAATAGCAAAGGCAGATTCTTCAAACAAGTGAGATTTGTGGACAAAGCATTTCAAGCAAACAGACAGAATCCAAACTTTGAGCTCAACTAATTTTATCATGAAATACAACATCTAGAAAAATGCTTCATTTTCTTTTAAAAACCATGACTGGCTGGTCTATTGAACACAGATACTGAGAAGCACTTAGTGCTTTGTCATGATGGTTGGGCACTTCACGCAAGTCTTCAGGAGGACTCCAAGCTCTGATGACAGCAGAATATAAATAAAAATTATGCAAAACACACTCTCCTCACCTTTATTATGCTTCGCTGCAAGATGATAAGACAGACCAGATGCCCCACGATATGTTTTACCACATATGTAGCAACTAGCTTTCTTTTTATCACCTGCTGACTGAAATGTTTCTGGAATTGATGATTCTAGAACAATTTTATGTAAACGCTGCATGTGCACCTTGTGGGCTGTGGCATTGTGGAGTATACGCCCACAAACTTCACAAATCTGAAGTCAATGAAAAACATTATTTTCATTTTCAAAACATCATTGTACTTTAACATTATCAGAGATGATAGAATTCACAGTCTGAGAGCTATTCTATCCCAGTGACCACATCCACAATATGGTCCCAGAGAAAGATCTATTGTACATTTTCTTATATACAACACAGTTACATAATTACTAAACTTCTGATATATGAAACATAAACCAGCAATAGCATCAACTTCTTGCAAAAATAAATATAACATTCATCTTTACTTATGGTTACAGGATCTGTATGGATGTGAAATCTATAATCTTTTTTTTCATTCTTGTTGACATTTCCCACCATTGTGAGGTAATGCCAAGAAAAGATGAACAATAACCTCAACAGCTCACATACCAAAACCTCAATTCCTCATCCTCCATCAAGCCCCAACCACCATTCCAAGGTTTTCCTTCACCACTTGAGAAGCCTTGACTCAGCTATTTACAACACATCCATCACCATTAGTACCACAACACTCCCATTCATTCTATCCTATGCATTCCCTCTCATCTTCCCAAATGTTCATGCTCTAGTAACTCAAAGCCTCTTCCCCTTGCTCCTTCCATCTCCTTCTTGGTCTACCCCTTCCCCTTGCTCCTTCCACTTCTGACATGTATATCATGTTAGTCAATCTCTCTTCACTCACCCTTTCCATACGTCGAAACCGTACACCCTGATCAGCCCTCTAAATCATACTCCAGTTACTACCATACACTGTTATTCTTCACGTGATCAACTGTACTGGTCCTTATCATGCAAATCTTTCCAATGTTAAACTTCAGTTTTGATTATTCTAACACATTACTCTATCTCATAAAGTCATTACACTTGCTTGAGGGGCGTTCTTATTATTTTATGATTTATTTCCCAAAGAGTGAGAATGTAACTTCTTTGTTTTTGTAACAGATAAAGCAATTAGATCACCCATTTAAGAACAAAAGACCTCTGAACTCACATCTGTGCTTGCTAATCTATTCTGTTTCTGTTTAAAAACCAATAACTATGACCTGACACTTTTAAAAGACAGGATTATCAGTACCTCCAAAATTTGTGAATGCTCTCCCTTCCCCATTTCATTTACCTCACTGTAATTCAATTGTGGACTTTTATCCGTGACTGGAGCCTCTAATGTAAAAAGAAAAAAAAAATCAACAAAATTTCCAAATATCAATTTGGCTTTCTCATAAAAAAATTGACTGCTGAATGCAAACTGTTTAAACATACACTGATATGGCACCATATGTAATGATATGACAAAATATGAAGATATTTGTGATATATTAAATCTATAATACATGATAAGCAAATTTTTCATACTGTATTTGATCAGTTTCCCATTTCATCGAGATAAAATGAACCAATAAACAACAGCCTCATTTTCCCACATTTCATCTCCAGTTTTCATGTATAATGCACCGTTTCAAAGTGGTGTTCTCCTCAGTGTTACAGTCTACCATTTTTGAAAATTCAGATGTAGGGTGTAGTTGGTATGCAACCAACAACCTGGGAGGTATACTACCAGTAACATCTATCTAGGTATCGGAAGGATTAATGATGGCTGTGTAGTCTGCCAGCACTTTAGTGGATGCCAAGTTGCACACCTCTGAGCCAGGATGCTTTCTTTTCTTTCTGCCTCATCCACACATGGACGACTGGCATTCTGTCCATTAACATACAATTTTTCCTTGTTGTACATAACACTTGACAACATTCAACTCATTCCTTGTAACTCTAGATTTTCATGTGGTGAGGACTATGTGCTACCACTACCGTCTGACAAATTGGGAGGAGCGATTAATAGAAATAGTTGGTAGGGACACTTAAGCAGTATTACCTAGAAACTTTAGTTAGTAGTAGTAGGTAGGAACATTTGGCAGAAGCATTAGGTAGAGGGAGTCAGTAGGAACATTAGGTAGGAGCTTCTGCAAACACTCCCCAAGAGTTGCCCTCTGCCAGAGGCCTGTTAAGGGTGAGGCATCAGAGGCTAACAAGTGGCAATTAAGTTCACTAGTTATGGAGATTTCATTGCCATGGCAACCCCCTTGAGGGAGTTTCAGTTAGGAACAGGCACCAGAGATACAGATAGACAGATGTATAGATAGTACATTCAGAAAGAATTATGAGAGGATAAATATAAGCAAATTAAAGATACAGGAAATAAGGAGATATGAACAATTCAAAGGAATGTCACTAAATAACAGCACAGTAAATACAGAAAGTTTTCAATAAAAAGGGTCACGGAAGAGGTTAATGTGAACATGATTTTTCAATAACTATCCTGAGACATTTACCATCTAAATGGAGGTGAAATTAAAATTTACCCACCTTTTGCTCCTGAGAGTCAGAGTGAAGCAGCATATGCTTTCTTAGTTTTGTGCGACCAATAAAGATTTTCCCACATTTTGGGCACTTCTCTTGGCACATGTACTTTTTATTACTGGACTGCTGTACCTGAGTGTCTCTTTCAGCACTAGTAAATAAATGCTTTCTAAAATTCTTCTTTTTCACAAATTTGTCACACTCTGAGGCTGTGAGCAAGTAATCTTCTGAATTGGCACTAAGAACTAGTTCAACATGTGAGGTACCATCACCATTATAATTCCCTGCTGCTAGTATAGACTGTTTCTGCTCTATGTTTGGGGTTTCATTTTCAGATGTGTTAATAGTTTTTTCTGTCAAATCTTGGCTGACAGCTTTAAGGGGGGGTGATTCAATCTTGTGATAGTGAGCATCATCTACAATTGGACAATTCTGAAGCTTTTGTAGAATACTGCAGTCTTCTTCTTTTAATAAAGCTATATCATCAGCAATCTTGCATTTAGTAATCAAAGCCACTCTTTCCTTTGATAATGATTCCACTGAGAAATTGAGAGAACCTTTTTCAGTAGACTTTCGAGGTCGACCACGACCTCTTTTGGGTTTCTTCTGGTTATGGGCTCCTTCCATATGTGCCTCTAAGGCCACTTTAGTTAAATGCTCTTCACTGCAGAGGGAACATATATGTGTTCGAGGAGGAGGTACATCAGCATAACGAGGGTTACTCCTGATGCTCCTTTTTGAACTTGATCTATCTGACAATTTCTGAAGGAATCTTATCTCATCATTACTGGACTCATCCTGATATGATATTTTCTCTTTTGCTTTTGAATCTTCCGAACAGTCAAATTTTGCTTCATTCTGTTGAACAGAAGATACATGATTAAATTTTTGAGCATTACAGTCATATAATACATTTTTTTTTTTTTTTTTTTTTTTTTTTTTTTTTTAAACTATTCGCCATTTCCCGCATTAGCGAGGTAGCGTTAAGAACAGAGGAATGGGCCTTTGAGGGAATATCCTTACCTGGCCCCGTTCTCTGTTCCTTTTGGAAAATTAAAAAAAAATAATGAGAAGGGAGGATTTCCAGCCCCCCGCTCCCTCCCCTTTTAGTCGCCTTCTACGACACGCAGGGAATACGTGGGAAGTATTCTTTCTCCCCTATCCCCAGGGATAATATATATATATATAGGTGTTTGCTTTGAAGAATGTATGTGAGAAATACTTAGAAAAGCAAATGGATTTGTATGTACCATTTATGGATCTGGAGAAGGCATATGATAGAGTTGATAGAGATGCTCTGTGGAAGGTATTAAGAATATATGGTGTGGGAGGCAAGTTGTTAGAAGCAGTGAAAAGTTTTTATCGAGGATGTAAGGCATGTGTACGTGTAGGAAGAGAGGAAAGTGATTGGTTCTCAGTGAATGTAGGTTTGCGGCAGGGGTGTGTGATGTCTCCATGGTTGTTTAATTTGTTTATGGATGGGGTTGTAAGGGAGGTAAATGCAAGAGTCCTGGAAAGAGGGGCAAGTATGAAGTCTGTTGGGGATGAGAGAGCTTGGGAAGTGAGTCAGTTGTTGTTCGCTGATGATACAGCGCTGGTGGCTGATTCATGTGAGAAACTGCAGAAGCTGGTGACTGAGTTTGGTAAAGTGTGTGGAAGAAGAAAGTTGAGAGTAAATGTGAATAAGAGCAAGGTTATTAGGTACAGTAGGGGTGAGGGTCAAGTCAATTGGGAGGTGAGTTTGAATGGAGAAAAACTGGAGGAAGTGAAGTGTTTTAGATATCTGGGAGTGGATCTGTCAGCGGATGGAACCATGGAAGCGGAAGTGGATCATAGGGTGGGGGAGGGGGCGAAAATTTTGGGAGCCTTGAAAAATGTGTGGAAGTCGAGAACATTATCTCGGAAAGCAAAAATGGGTATATTTGAGGGAATAGTGGTTCCAACAATGTTGTATGGTTGCGAGGCGTGGGCTATGGATAGAGATGTGCGCAGGAGGATGGATGTGCTGGAAATGAGATGTTTGAGGACAATGTGTGGTGTGAGGTGGTTTGATCGAGTAAGTAACGTAAGGGTGAGAGAGATGTGTGGAAATAAAAAGAGCGTGGTTGAGAGAGCAGAAGAGGGTGTTTTGAAATGGTTTGGGCACATGGAGAGAATGAGTGAGGAGAGATTGACCAAGAGGATATATGTGTCGGAGGTGGAGGGAACGAGGAGAAGAGGGAGACCAAATTGGAGGTGGAAAGATGGAGTGAAAAAGATTTTGTGTGATCGGGGCCTGAACATGCAGGAGGGTGAAAGGAGGGTAAGAAATAGAGTGAATTGGAGTCATGTGGTATACAGGGGTTGACGTGCTGTCAGTGGATTGAATCAAGGCATGTGAAGCGTCTGGGGTAAACCATGGAAAGCTGTGTAGGTATGTATATTTGTGTGTGTGGACGTGTGTATGTACATGTGTATGGGGGGGGGGTTGGGCCATTTCTTTCGTCTGTTTTCCTTGCGCTACCTCGCAAACGCGGGAGACAGCGACAAAGTATGAAAAAAAAAAAAAAAAAAAAAAAAATATATATATATATACATATATCTTTTCTTTCTTTTAAACTATTCGCCATTTCCCGCGTTAGCGAGGTAGCGCTAAGAACAGAGGACTGGGCCTTTTTTGGAATATCCTCAACTGGCCCCCTCTGTTCCTTCTTTTGGAAAAAAAAAAAAAAAAAAAAAAAAAAAAAAAAAAAAAAAACGAGAGGGGAGGATTTCCAGCCCCCCGCTCCCTCCCCTTTTAGTCGCCTTCTACGACACGCAGGGAATACATGGGAAGTATTCTTAATCCCCTATCCCCAGGGATATATAACTTAGATAAGTTATATAATACATATATATTACAAAAAGATAAATTTCTTTTGTGACTGGATGGAGGAGCACTGATGGTGCCACTGCTTTCATGTATAACATATTGCACAAGTAAAAAATAACCCAATATAATGACACAAAATCACCATGGATCTGGTTAGCAGTTGCTAACCCAAGATTTCCCATTTGTCCTAAACCCTCATGTGAAAGCATCAACAGTCCAAGCAGGTTTAAATCCCAAGTCAAATTAACTCATACACAATAGAAAACCAAATGAGAAGGACAGGATAGAAAGAGGGTACCTACAGCTTGCTTTTAACAAGAATAAAGTCTCTCACACTTGAACATGAACTTTTGATCGTGACAGGAGGGCCAAGGGTAATCCCTCTTAACCCTTTCTGGATGCTCTAAACAACATTAGCAGAATTTCAAATAATAAAAAGGTATTA
Organism: Panulirus ornatus; assembly: GCF_036320965.1. NCBI lineage: Eukaryota > Metazoa > Arthropoda > Malacostraca > Decapoda > Palinuridae > Panulirus > Panulirus ornatus. The sequence continues at coordinate 23,601,209 of NC_092278.1, forward strand.
TGAGCTACTAAAACAACCGCAGCTATTCAAACCCAGTGAGTTATGTACCTTTAAACCTTAATCCAGTGCTAAGTTAATGAGTCATGTTGCTACCATTTAGCCCAATTTGTACAAAGGAATCACACTGGGCAAACCTTTGCTCTCACTTAATTCCAAAGTGCTTTGAAACAGAGTTTTCCTCTAATACTAAAGTATATTAAGTATTACTTTTCATGGACTCCTTATGTGTCTAAATATTTCTTGTTGACATCAATGACCAAACCCCACAAAACCTTCTCTTTATATACTGCCCAGCAGCAGGACAGGGCCCTTTTGGGAGCACACTAGATCTTCCCAGAATGATGGTCAATGATTAACTCAGGTTTGAGGAAACCATTTAGAACTGTGGGTGAACATAGCATCTATAGAGGCCTTTACTAAGCAGGGGCACCATTTGTTCCTTCAAATCCCTGTAAGAAAATAAAGACAGTCACCTGCTGTCAAGCTGCACTGATCCTCCATATGTCGAGATTATGTTTACCTCTAAGGGTTAACTGAATGATAAACTGATCCTGGCGTTAACTCACTGGTGTGAGAAACAGCGATTACGTTTAATGAAAAAATTAAATAAATATATATTCTATATCTATTATACTTGATAACTGTTTCCTGCGTCAGCAAGGTAGTGCCAAGAAACAGACGAAGAATGGCCCATCCACTCATATACATATATATATACATACAAATGCCCATACATATTTCCAAAAGAAGGAACAGAATAAGGAGCCAAAGGAGGATTTTCCCTCTGGGGCTCAGTCCTCAGCCCTCGATCGAGCTACCTCACACCACATGCTGTCCTCAAACATCTCATTTTCAGCGCATCCACCCTCCTGCGCGCAACTCTGTCCATGGCCCGTGCCTCGCAACCATACAACATATATATATATATATATATATATATATATATATATATATATATATATATATATATTAGGTACAGTAGGGTTGAGGGTCAAGTCAATTGGGAGGTGAGTTTGAATGGAGAAAAACTGGAGGAAGTGAAGTGTTTTAGATATCTGGGAGTGGATCTGGCAGCGGATGGAACCATGGAAGCGGAAGTGGATCATAGGGTGGGAGAGGGGGCGAAAATTCTGGGAGCCTTGAAGAATGTGTGGAAGTCGAGAACATTATCTCGGAAAGCAAAAATGGGTATGTTTGAAGGAATAGTGGTTCCAACAATGTTGTATGGTTGCGAGGCGTGGGCTATGGATAGAGTTGTGCGCAGGAGGATGGATGTGCTGGAAATGAGATGTTTGAGGACAATGTGTGGTGTGAGGTGGTTTGATCGAGTAAGTAACATAAGGGTAAGAGAGATGTGTGGAAATAAAAAGAGCGTGGTTGAGAGAGCAGAAGAGGGTGTTTTGAAATGGTTTGGTCACATGGAGAGAATGAGTGAGGAAAGATTGACCAAGAGGATATATGTGTCGGAGGTGGAGGGAACGAGGAGAAGAGGGAGACCAAATTGGAGGTGGAAAGATGGAGTGAAAAAGATTTTGTGTGATCGGGGCCTGAACATGCAGGAGGGTGAAAGGAGGGCAAAGAATAGAGTGAATTGGAGCGATGTGGTATACCGGGGTTGACGTGCTGTCAGTGGATTGAATCAAGGCATGTGTATGGGGGTGGGTTGGGCCATTTCTTTCGTCTGTTTCCTTGCGCTACCTCGCAAACGCGGGAGACAGCGACAAAGCAAAAAAAAAAATATATATATATATATATATATATATATATATAATCCCTGGGGATAGGGGAGAAAGAATACTTCCCATGTATTCCCTGCATGTCATAGAAGGCGACTAAAAGGGAAGGGAGCGGGGGGCTGGAAATCCTCCCCTCTCATTTTTTTTTTCTTTTTTTCCCAAAAGAAAGAACAGAGAAGGGGGCCATGTGAGGATATTCCCTCAAAGGCCCGGTCCTCTGTTCTTAACGCTACCTCGCTAATGTGGGAAATGGCAAATAGTATGAAAAAAAAAATATATATATATATATATATTTTTTTTTTTCTTTTGCTTTGTCGCTGTCTCCCGCGTTTGCAAGGTAGCGCAAGGAAACAGACAAAAGAAATGGCCCAACCCACCCAGATACACATGTATATACATACATCCACACACATCTACACAGCTTTCCATGGTTTACCCCAGACGCTTCACATGCCCTGATTCAATCCACACATATATATAAGAATGTGTGGAAGTCGAGAACATTATCTCGGAAAGCAAAAATGGGTATGTTTGAAGGAATAGTGGTTCCAACAATGTTGTATGGTTGCGAGGCGTGGGCTATGGATAGAGTTTTGCGCAGGAGGATGGATGTGCTGGAAATGAGATGTTTGAGGACAATGTGTGGTGTGAGGTGGTTTGATCGAGTGAGTAACGTAAGGGTAAGAGAGATGTGTGGAAATAAAAAGAGCGTGGTTGAGAGAGCAGAAGAGGGTGTTTTGAAGTGGTTTGGGCACATGGAGAGAATGAGTGAGGAAAGATTGACCAAGAGGATATATGTGTCGGAGGTGGAGGGAACGAGGAGAAGAGGGAGACCAAATTGGAGGTGGAAAGATGGAGTGAAAAAGATTTTGTGTGATCGGGGCCTGAACATGCAGGAGGGTGAAAGGAGGGCAAGGAATAGAGTGAATTGGAGCGATGTGGTATACCGGGGTTGACGTGCTGTCAGTGGATTGAATCAAGGCATGTGAAGCGTCTGGGGTAAACCATGGAAAGCTGTGTAGGTATGTATATTTGCGTGTGTGGACGTATGTATATACATGTGTATGGGGGGGTTGGGCCATTTCTTTCGTCTGTTTCCTTGCGCTACCTTGCAAACGCGGGAGACAGCGACAAAGTATAATAAAAAAAAAAAAATATATGATGATACAGCGCTGGTGGCTGATTCATGTGAGAAACTGCAGAAGCTGGTGACTGAGTTTGGTAAAGTGTGTGAAAGAAGAAAGTTAAGAGTAAATGTGAATAAGAGCAAGGTACAGTAGGGTTGAGGGTCAAGTCAATTGGGAGGTAAGTTTGAATGGAGAAAAACTGGAGGAAGTAAAGTGTTTTAGATACCTGGGAGTGGATCTGGCAGCAGATGGAACCATGGAAGCGGAAGTGGATCATAGGGTGGGGGAGGGGGCAAAAATCCTGGGAGGCTTGAAGAATATGTGGAAGTCAAGAACATTATCTCGGAAAGCAAAAATGGGTATGTTTGAAGGAATAGTGGTTCCAACAATGTTGTATGGTTGCGAGGCGTGGGCTATGGATAGAGTTGTGCGCAGGAGGATGGATGTGCTGGAAATGAGATGTTTGAGGACAATGTGTGGTGTGAGGTGGTTTGATCGAGTAAGTAACGTAAGGGTAAGAGAGATGTGTGGAAATAAAAAGAGCATGGTTGAGAGAGCAGAAGAGGGTGTTTTGAAATGGTTTGGGCACATGGAGAGAATGAGTGAGGAAAGATTGACCAAGAGGATATATGTGTCGGAGGTGGAGGGAACGAGGAGAAGTGGGAGACCAAATTGGAGGTGGAAAGATGGAGTGAAAAAGATTTTGTGTGAGCGGGGCCTGAACATGCAGGAGGGTGAAAGGAGGGCAAGGAATAGAGTGAATTGGATCGATGTGGTATACCGGGGTTGACGTGCTGTCAGTGGATTGAATCAGGGCATGTGAAGCGTCTGGGGTAAACCATGGAAAGCTGTGTAGGTATGTATATTTGCGTGTGTGGACGTATGTATATACATGTGTATGGGGGTGGGTTGGGCCATTTCTTTCATCTGTTTCCTTGCGCTACCTCGCAAACACGGAAGACAGCGACAAAGCAAAAAAAGAAAAAAAAAATATATAAATATATATATAAGAGTGAGTGCTCAAATTACAGAGGTATAAGTTTGTTGAGTATTCCTGGTAAATTATATGGGAGGGTATTGATTGAGAGGGTGAAGGCATGTACAGAGCATCAGATTGGGGAAGAGCAGTGTGGTTTCAGAAGTGGTAGAGGATGTGTGGATCAGGTGTTTGCTTTGAAGAATGTATGTGAGAAATACTTAGAAAAGCAAATGGATTTGTATGTAGCATTTATGGATCTGGAGAAGGCATATGATAGAGTTGATAGAGATGCTCTGTGGAAGGTATTAAGAATATATGGTGTGGGAGGCAAGTTGTTAGAAGCAGTGAAAAGTTTTTATCGAGGATGTAAGGCATGTGTACGTGTAGGAAGAGAGGAAAGTGATTGGTTCTCAGTGAATGTAGGTTTGCGGCAGGGGTGTGTGATGTCTCCATGGTTGTTTAATTTGTTTATGGATGGGGTTGTTAGGGAGGTAAATGCAAGAGTCTGGAAAGAGGGGCAAGTATGAAGTCTGTTGGGGATGAGAGAGCTTGGGAAGTGAGTCAGTTGTTGTTCGCTGATGATACAGCGCTGGTGGCGGATTCATGTGAGAAACTGCAGAAGCTGGTGACGGAGTTTGGTAAAGTGTGTGGAAGAAGAAAGTTAAGAGTAAATGTGAATAAGAGCAAGGTTATTAGGTACAGTAGGGTTGAGGGTCAAGTCAATTGGGAGGTGAGTTTGAATGGTGAAAAACTGGAGGAAGTGAAGTGTTTTAGATATCTGGGAGTGGATCTGTCAGCGGATGGAACCATGGAAGCGGAAGTGGATCATAGGGTGGGGGAGGGGGCGAAAATTTTGGGAGCCTTGAAAAATGTGTGGAAGTCGAGAACATTATCCGGAAAGCAAAAATGGGTATGTTTGAGGAATAGTAGTTCCAACAATGTTGTATGGTTGCGAGGCGTGGGCTATGGATAGAGTTGTGCGCAGGAGGATGGATGTGCTGGAAATGAGATGTTTGAGGACAATGTGTGGTGTGAGGTGGTTTGATCGAGTAAGTAACGTAAGGGTAAGAGAGATGTGTGGAAATAAAAAGAGCGTGGTTGAGAGAGCAGAAGAGGGTGTTTTGAAATGGTTTGGGCACATGGAGAGAATGAGTGAGGAAGATTGACCAAGAGGATATATGTGTCGGAGGTGGAGGGAACGAGGAGAAGAGGGAGACCAAATTGGAGGTGGAAAGATGGAGTGAAAAAGATTTTGTGTGATCGGGGCCTGAACATGCAGGAGGGTGAAAGGAGGGTAAGAAATAGAGTGAATTGGAGTCATGTGGTATACAGGGGTTGACGTGCTGTCAGTGGATTGAAGCAAGGCATGTGAAGCGTCTGGGGTAAACCATGGAAAGCTGTGTAGGTATGTATATTTGCGTGTGTGGACGTGTGTATGTACATGTGTATGGGGGGGGGGGTTGGGCCATTTCTTTCGTCTGTTTCCTTGCGCTACCTCGCAAACGCGGGAGACAGCGACAAAGTATAAAAAAAAAAAAAAAAAAAAAAACATATATCTTTTCTTTCTTTTAAACTATTCGCCATTTCCCGCGTTAGCGAGGTAGCGCTAAGAACAGAGGACTGGGCCTTTTTTGGAATATCCTCAACTGGCCCCCTCTGTTCCTTCTTTTGAAAAAAAAAAAAAAAAAAAAAAAAAAAAAAAAAAAAAAAAAAACGAGAGGGGAGGATTTCCAGCCCCCCGCTCCCTCCCCTTTTAGTCGCCTTCTACGACACGCAGGGAATACATGGGAAGTATTCTTAATCCCCTATCCCCAGGGATATATAACTTAGATAAGTTATATAATACATATATATTACAAAAAGATAAATTTCTTTTGTGACTGGATGGAGGAGCACTGATGGTGCCACTGCTTTCATGTATAACATATTGCACAAGTAAAAAATAACCCAATATAATGACACAAAATCACCATGGATCTGGTTAGCAGTTGCTAACCCAAGATTTCCCATTTGTCCTAAACCCTCATGTGAAAGCATCAACAGTCCAAGCAGGTTTAAATCCCAAGTCAAATTAACTCATACACAATAGAAAACCAAATGAGAAGGACAGGATAGAAAGAGGGTACCTACAGCTTGCTTTTAACAAGAATAAAGTCTCTCACACTTGAACATGAACTTTTGATCGTGACAGGAGGGCCAAGGGTAATCCCTCTTAACCCTTTCTGGATGCTCTAAACAACATTAGCAGAATTTCAAATAATAAAAAGGTATTATGAGCTACTAAAACAACCGCAGCTATTCAAACCCAGTGAGTTATGTACCTTTAAACCTTAATCCAGTGCTAAGTTAATGAGTCATGTTGCTACCATTTAGCCCAATTTGTACAAAGGAATCACACTGGGCAAACCTTTGCTCTCACTTAATTCCAAAGTGCTTTGAAACAGAGTTTTCCTCTAATACTAAAGTATATTAAGTATTACTTTTCATGGACTCCTTATGTGTCTAAATATTTCTTGTTGACATCAATGACCAAACCCCACAAAACCTTCTCTTTATATACTGCCCAGCAGCAGGACAGGGCCCTTTTGGGAGCACACTAGATCTTCCCAGAATGATGGTCAATGATTAACTCAGGTTTGAGGAAACCATTTAGAACTGTGGGTGAACATAGCATCTATAGAGGCCTTTACTAAGCAGGGGCACCATTTGTTCCTTCAAATCCCTGTAAGAAAATAAAGACAGTCACCTGCTGTCAAGCTGCACTGATCCTCCATATGTCGAGATTATGTTTACCTCTAAGGGTTAACTGAATGATAAACTGATCCTGGCGTTAACTCACTGGTGTGAGAAACAGCGATTACGTTTAATGAAAAAATTAAATAAATATATATTCTATATCTATTATACTTGATAACTGTTTCCTGCGTCAGCAAGGTAGTGCCAAGAAACAGACGAAGAATGGCCCATCCACTCATATACATATATATATACATACAAATGCCCATACATATTTCCAAAAGAAGGAACAGAATAAGGAGCCAAAGGAGGATTTTCCCTCTGGGGCTCAGTCCTCAGCCCTCGATCGAGCTACCTCACACCACATGCTGTCCTCAAACATCTCATTTTCAGCGCATCCACCCTCCTGCGCGCAACTCTGTCCATGGCCCGTGCCTCGCAACCATACAACATATATATATATATATATATATATATATATATATATATATATATATATATTAGGTACAGTAGGGTTGAGGGTCAAGTCAATTGGGAGGTGAGTTTGAATGGAGAAAAACTGGAGGAAGTGAAGTGTTTTAGATATCTGGGAGTGGATCTGGCAGCGGATGGAACCATGGAAGCGGAAGTGGATCATAGGGTGGGAGAGGGGGCGAAAATTCTGGGAGCCTTGAAGAATGTGTGGAAGTCGAGAACATTATCTCGGAAAGCAAAAATGGGTATGTTTGAAGGAATAGTGGTTCCAACAATGTTGTATGGTTGCGAGGCGTGGGCTATGGATAGAGTTGTGCGCAGGAGGATGGATGTGCTGGAAATGAGATGTTTGAGGACAATGTGTGGTGTGAGGTGGTTTGATCGAGTAAGTAACATAAGGGTAAGAGAGATGTGTGGAAATAAAAAGAGCGTGGTTGAGAGAGCAGAAGAGGGTGTTTTGAAATGGTTTGGTCACATGGAGAGAATGAGTGAGGAAAGATTGACCAAGAGGATATATGTGTCGGAGGTGGAGGGAACGAGGAGAAGAGGGAGACCAAATTGGAGGTGGAAAGATGGAGTGAAAAAGATTTTGTGTGATCGGGGCCTGAACATGCAGGAGGGTGAAAGGAGGGCAAAGAATAGAGTGAATTGGAGCGATGTGGTATACCGGGGTTGACGTGCTGTCAGTGGATTGAATCAAGGCATGTGTATGGGGGTGGGTTGGGCCATTTCTTTCGTCTGTTTCCTTGCGCTACCTCGCAAACGCGGGAGACAGCGACAAAGCAAAAAAAAAAAATATATATATATATATATATATATATATATATATAATCCCTGGGGATAGGGGAGAAAGAATACTTCCCATGTATTCCCTGCATGTCATAGAAGGCGACTAAAAGGGAAGGGAGCGGGGGGCTGGAAATCCTCCCCTCTCATTTTTTTTTTCTTTTTTTCCCAAAAGAAAGAACAGAGAAGGGGGCCATGTGAGGATATTCCCTCAAAGGCCCGGTCCTCTGTTCTTAACGCTACCTCGCTAATGTGGGAAATGGCAAATAGTATGAAAAAAAAAATATATATATATATATATATTTTTTTTTTTCTTTTGCTTTGTCGCTGTCTCCCGCGTTTGCAAGGTAGCGCAAGGAAACAGACAAAAGAAATGGCCCAACCCACCCAGATACACATGTATATACATACATCCACACACATCTACACAGCTTTCCATGGTTTACCCCAGACGCTTCACATGCCCTGATTCAATCCACACATATATATAAGAATGTGTGGAAGTCGAGAACATTATCTCGGAAAGCAAAAATGGGTATGTTTGAAGGAATAGTGGTTCCAACAATGTTGTATGGTTGCGAGGCGTGGGCTATGGATAGAGTTTTGCGCAGGAGGATGGATGTGCTGGAAATGAGATGTTTGAGGACAATGTGTGGTGTGAGGTGGTTTGATCGAGTGAGTAACGTAAGGGTAAGAGAGATGTGTGGAAATAAAAAGAGCGTGGTTGAGAGAGCAGAAGAGGGTGTTTTGAAGTGGTTTGGGCACATGGAGAGAATGAGTGAGGAAAGATTGACCAAGAGGATATATGTGTCGGAGGTGGAGGGAACGAGGAGAAGAGGGAGACCAAATTGGAGGTGGAAAGATGGAGTGAAAAAGATTTTGTGTGATCGGGGCCTGAACATGCAGGAGGGTGAAAGGAGGGCAAGGAATAGAGTGAATTGGAGCGATGTGGTATACCGGGGTTGACGTGCTGTCAGTGGATTGAATCAAGGCATGTGAAGCGTCTGGGGTAAACCATGGAAAGCTGTGTAGGTATGTATATTTGCGTGTGTGGACGTATGTATATACATGTGTATGGGGGGGTTGGGCCATTTCTTTCGTCTGTTTCCTTGCGCTACCTTGCAAACGCGGGAGACAGCGACAAAGTATAATAAAAAAAAAAAAAAATATATGATGATACAGCGCTGGTGGCTGATTCATGTGAGAAACTGCAGAAGCTGGTGACTGAGTTTGGTAAAGTGTGTGAAAGAAGAAAGTTAAGAGTAAATGTGAATAAGAGCAAGGTACAGTAGGGTTGAGGGTCAAGTCAATTGGGAGGTAAGTTTGAATGGAGAAAAACTGGAGGAAGTAAAGTGTTTTAGATACCTGGGAGTGGATCTGGCAGCAGATGGAACCATGGAAGCGGAAGTGGATCATAGGGTGGGGGAGGGGGCGAAAATCCTGGGAGGCTTGAAGAATATGTGGAAGTCAAGAACATTATCTCGGAAAGCAAAAATGGGTATGTTTGAAGGAATAGTGGTTCCAACAATGTTGTATGGTTGCGAGGCGTGGGCTATGGATAGAGTTGTGCGCAGGAGGATGGATGTGCTGGAAATGAGATGTTTGAGGACAATGTGTGGTGTGAGGTGGTTTGATCGAGTAAGTAACGTAAGGGTAAGAGAGATGTGTGGAAATAAAAAGAGCATGGTTGAGAGAGCAGAAGAGGGTGTTTTGAAATGGTTTGGGCACATGGAGAGAATGAGTGAGGAAAGATTGACCAAGAGGATATATGTGTCGGAGGTGGAGGGAACGAGGAGAAGTGGGAGACCAAATTGGAGGTGGAAAGATGGAGTGAAAAAGATTTTGTGTGAGCGGGGCCTGAACATGCAGGAGGGTGAAAGGAGGGCAAGGAATAGAGTGAATTGGATCGATGTGGTATACCGGGGTTGACGTGCTGTCAGTGGATTGAATCAGGGCATGTGAAGCGTCTGGGGTAAACCATGGAAAGCTGTGTAGGTATGTATATTTGCGTGTGTGGACGTATGTATATACATGTGTATGGGGGTGGGTTGGGCCATTTCTTTCATCTGTTTCCTTGCGCTACCTCGCAAACACGGAAGACAGCGACAAAGCAAAAAAAGAAAAAAAAATATATAAATATATATATAAGAGTGAGTGCTCAAATTACAGAGGTATAAGTTTGTTGAGTATTCCTGGTAAATTATATGGGAGGGTATTGATTGAGAGGGTGAAGGCATGTACAGAGCATCAGATTGGGGAAGAGCAGTGTGGTTTCAGAAGTGGTAGAGGATGTGTGGATCAGGTGTTTGCTTTGAAGAATGTATGTGAGAAATACTTAGAAAAGCAAATGGATTTGTATGTAGCATTTATGGATCTGGAGAAGGCATATGATAGAGTTGATAGAGATGCTCTGTGGAAGGTATTAAGAATATATGGTGTGGGAGGCAAGTTGTTAGAAGCAGTGAAAAGTTTTTATCGAGGATGTAAGGCATGTGTACGTGTAGGAAGAGAGGAAAGTGATTGGTTCTCAGTGAATGTAGGTTTGCGGCAGGGGTGTGTGATGTCTCCATGGTTGTTTAATTTGTTTATGGATGGGGTTGTTAGGGAGGTGAATGCAAGAGTTTTGGAAAGAGGGGCAAGTATGAAGTCTGTTGGGGATGAGAGAGCTTGGGAAGTGAGTCAGTTGTTGTTCGCTGATGATACAGCGCTGGTGGCGGATTCATGTGAGAAACTGCAGAAGCTGGTGACGGAGTTTGGTAAAGTGTGTGGAAGAAGAAAGTTAAGAGTAAATGTCAATAAGAGCAAGGTTATTAGGTACAGTAGGGTTGAGGGTCAAGTCAATTGGGAGGTGAGTTTGAATGGTGAGAGGCTGGAGGAAGTGAAGTGTTTTAGATATCTGGGAGTGGATCTGTCAGCGGATGGAACCATGGAAGCGGAAGTGGATCATAGGGTGGGGGAGGGGGCGAAAATTTTGGGAGCCTTGAAAAATGTGTGGAAGTCGAGAACATTATCCCGGAAAGCAAAAATGGGTATGTTTGAAGGAATAGTAGTTCCAACAATGTTGTATGGTTGCGAGGCGTGGGCTATGGATAGAGTTGTGCGCAGGAGGATGGATGTGCTGGAAATGAGATGTTTGAGGACAATGTGTGGTGTGAGGTGGTTTGATCGAGTAAGTAACGTAAGGGTAAGAGAGATGTGTGGAAATAAAAAGAGCGTGGTTGAGAGAGCAGAAGAGGGTGTTTTGAAATGGTTTGGGCACATGGAGAGAATGAGTGAGGAAAGATTGACCAAGAGGATATATGTGTCGGAGGTGGAGGGAACGAGGAGAAGAGGGAGACCAAATTGGAGGTGGAAAGATGGAGTGAAAAGGATTTTGTGTGATCGGGGCCTGAACATGCAGGAGGGTGAAAGGAGGGCAAGGAATAGAGTGAATTGGAGCGATGTGGTATACAGGGGTTGACGTGCTGTCAGTGGGTTGAATCAAGGCATGTGAAGCGTCTGGGGTAAACCATGGAAAGCTGTGTAGGTGTGTATATGGCGTGTGTGGACGTGTGTATGTACATGTGTATGGGGGGGGTTGGGCCATTTCTTTCGTCTGTTTCCTTGCGCTACCTCGCAAACGCGGGAGACAGCGACAAAGTATAAAAAAAAAAAAAAAAAAAAAAAAAAAAAATCTTTCTTTTTTCTTTCTTTCAAACTATTCGCCATTTCCCGCATTAGCGAGGTAGCGTTAAGAACAGAGGACTGGGCCTTTGAGGGAATACCCTCACCTGGCCCAATTCTCTGTTCCTTCTTTTGGAAAATTAAAAAAAAAACGAGAGGGGAGGATTTCCAGCCCCCCGCTCCCTTCCCTTTTAGTCGCCTTCTACGACACGCAGGGAATACGTGGGAATAATTCTTTCTCCCCTATCCCCAGGGATAATGTATATATATATATATATATATATATATATATATATATATATATATATATATATATATATATATATAAACTGCATTCTTTCTGTCTAAAAGATGCAATGTCCCACTGTGACATGACAAATACTCATAAGAGCTGGAAAATGAAATATTCATTTAAAGGGTGCAACAAAAGATTGGGAACGCTCTACCCTCATACTCTGTGGCCAGGCAAGGCTGCCATGATACAGTTAACTTTGGTCAGTGCATATCCAGTCAGTAATATCAAGGGAGTTATCACCCTCCAAAAGTGAGACGGCACAAAGAATGTTAGCTTTGTGATGATAAGGAGTAATGGAAAATTTACAAATAAAATGTTCCACATACACGCTGATATAATGTGGCAGTTCCATTTGTACACCTATCAAATTTTCAGCTATTTCTGGAAAACTTAAAAAAATTTATGTCCACACAACTGAATCACAACTTACTCGGCAATGGGGATGTGCCTCAATATATCTAAGTCGAAGCTTTGCCTGAGTCTCAGTGTATTGATGCAGGAAATTATCTAAGTCATTGATTATCTTGTCACACTCCAGGCACAATAACAGATCCCAGCATCCTTTTTGAAATCCTTGTAAGCAGCTGTTTAAAGCTTTTTTGAGACAACTTACCACTGACATCTGCAAATAAAAAATATAACTGAAAGCAGACATCAAAATCAATACTAGTATATTATTCCTATTTCATTCCATAATGAATGAAACACAAGAGATGTGCAGTCACCCCTACAAGCAAACAATGGACAGATTTTTTAAAGTACTATTACATTCACAGGTATTAAGACTAGGAGTAAAACTCTGTGAAGACTCTTTTTGATGACTGACATATATACATAAAAAAAGCTATAACTGATCTTATACATGGCATAGATGATATCACTGTACCTCCAAGGATAAAAGAATATACTAAGAGATTACTGAGAGACAATTCTCAAATCAAAAGATATACCTCTCATTTAGCATCAACATATCAAATGAGGCACAGGACCTTCAGTTCCATCTTATCAGGTACATACCTTTGTGTATCTAAGGACATGGTTACTAGAGTACAACACGGTATCAATTGCCTCAGGATTCTTGCAGCAAATGAAACAGTCTTTTGTCTGTACATTTTCAACTGTAAGCATGATGAGACAGGTCAGATATCTTGATCCCTGTAAGAGTGATAATAAGGTACACTCAGGTTAGCAAAAGAAAGAATCAATGTAAAACATATGAGATTCCATTTCTACAACTTAAACGACACAATCAACAAGCTGGAGTTCTGTATAAATAATATATGAACAAAACTATAGATAGCTTAAACATGGCAACTCCGAAACCTCTTTTGTTGGGCTCCTGCAGTTTGTAGGAAGTCCACTGGCTAAGACCAAAGGTCATGAAGATGGTACTGCTGTGTTTGAGCAGGGTAAGTGTAGAAAAGTAGAGTAGGCATTTGGGTTTTTTCAAAGTGGGAGATGAGTCTTAGGCATGAGGAATCCTGTGATGTGCTATACCATGTTTCAGACATAAGCCTGAAGTATAAAAACCATGATCTGCTGAAGAGTTGGCAGTAGCTGTTCATAGTATTGGTATTCTAATACCTGGTTTGGTAATGACTTACCTATCCTACCTAGTTGTCGAGATACCAGAAATATATCATTATATCAGTCTATTGTTGGCATTGACATGGCTTCTCACTAAGCTGTCTCTCAATATCTAGAGCCATTTTTGCAGTTTTCAGTCATGAGTATGACTGGTATAATTAATTATGAGGATTAATACTGACTTCTTGTAAGTGTTCATGAGCTTTTTAATAGGTTGATTATCTAATAGTATATTTCCTAGTCTTGCTTCAATCAACATTTCCCTAAAAACTACAGCATTATTCAATATGGTATACAATAAAGCTCGAAATCATGCCTCAGTTGTTTCTTTTCTAAAAGCACTACACCAACACTAGAAAATTCAATTGCTTTATTCATAACAGCAATGTGGAACTGATATATTTCTTAAAATACAATGAAACGATGCAGGTTTACAACTGCAACTGTATTTTCATTACAACCACATCATTACAGGACTGAATCATACTATATCCAAAGCTGAGAGCGTGAAAATAATAAACAAATTACTCTAAGAGTACAGTCATTGATATACATTTTAAGCAAATCAATGCTTCTTATTTTCATACGTCTAAACAGGAACTTTATCCCTGGCTTATACCTCACATATAAAAAAAAAATCACTTAATAAGTAAACATAACTAAGCTACAGAAAAAAAATCCCCGTAACTTCATTTATCAATTTTAGTCAAAGAATCTAACCTTACGGAAGAAAGTGTAGTTGTGCAGCTACAAACTGGAGGATTCTATCTAAGCAATAGTCATGCCATCATAAATATCAACGTGGTGATTGTCAAATCTCACTCATACAACTGTATCAAATATCTGGCTAGTGGTAGACATATGTGGTAGGGATCTTTGGTTCGAGATGTAAATAAAGAGTTCATATGCCTAAGGCAATATAAGAATCTGACTATGTGCGTGTGTGTGGAACACAACCTAGAAAACACACACACACACACACACACACACACAAACCCTACATATTCACATATGGTAATTAGATCCCAATATCTTTAAAGTCATTTCAGTTTCCTCCAACAATCAGCCTATGAAAACCTAACCTAACATCATGCGGGAGACGAGATTTACTTTATATTCATTATCACAAAAGGGGCTAACTCAAAAATCCTATCATTCACTGAAAATCTACAAAAAAGGTAAGGAATCTAAAAGGTTTGTCGGTGTATCAATTTCAGGAAAATCGTTCGTTTTCAGCAATTACGGATTTACATATGAGGCAGCTGAGGAAAATTTGTTGACTGTGACCTAAATTCGTCACAGTATACTGCATCTCTTTGTACTCTCGGTATAGTGTGCATATGAGCCTGTCTCTGGGTACACAAACTTTCGTTTATTACATCCTCAGACAAACGAGTTGGGGTTGATACAAATGCATACAGGTAGCAATGATGCTGTGTTCAGCCATCCTGTGGAAAGCAGGTGGGCACTGAGGTCAAATCATGCGACCTGACCTATCTGATCTTCCTCCTCTTACATGGTTTGTGGACGATGTATTCTTCTTATTGATTATTTCAGTTAACAGTTTGTCATTCTGTCTAAGGATGTAATAAACGAGTACTCACTGTTCTTATTTTCTCTTTTTAGTGGAGATTTTGCAATGATATACACCTCGCTAACGCGGGAGACAGCGACAAAGCAAATAAAAATAATATATATATATATATATATATATATATATATATATATATATATATATATATATATATATAAGTTTTTCATACATATTCGCCATTTCCCGCGTTATCGAGGTAGCGTTAAGAACTGAGGACCGTGCCTTAGAGGGAATATTCTCACTTGGCCCCCTTCTCTGTTACCTCTTTTGGAAAATTGAAAACGAGGAGGGTGGGAGCTGGAGGCTGGAAATCCTTCCCTCTTGTTTTTTTAATTCTCCAAAAGGGGAGCAGAGAAGGGGGCCCAAGTGAGGATATTTCCTCAAAGACTCGGTCCTCTGTTCTTAGCGCTACCTCACTAATGCGGGAAATGGCAAATAGTATGAAAAAAATTATATATATATATATATATATATATATATATAACCTGGGGATAGGGGAGAAAGAATACTTCCCACGTATGCCCTGCTTGATGTAGAAGGCGACTGAAAGGGGAGGGAGTGGGAGGCTGGAAATCGTCCCCTCTCGTTTTATAATTTTCCAAAAGAGGAACAGAGAAGGGGGCCAAGTGAGGATATTCCCTCAAAGGCCCAGTCCTCTGTTCTTAACGCTACCTCGCTAATGCCGGAAATGGCGAATAGTATGAAAGAAAGAATATGTATAAAGGCACCAAGCTGCTTGCAGACATTTGCTTTAGCTTCTAAGCAGAACAATATTAAGAAACAAATTAAAATATAAAAATTGCTATGTTGCAAATAGAATACATGAGTATTGGTGGAAACATGTGGATGTCAAATGTAATTACTTCCCATCCACTTTTCAGTTCTCTTTAATTAGTTTGTACGGTAACAGAGTTAAAAGAATACACAGCCACAAACCAATGGGTCCTTCAAGACTATTGTAATGATAAAGCAAAGGAAATACATAACATACCGAGAAATACCTGAGAACTTGATATGTACGGAGACTTGGATAATTTCAGTCATGGACTTATATTTTCAAATCTGACTTTAAACTTGTCTTTTTCAACCACTCTTTTTGGTAAATCACTCCATGTCGAATTTATTTTGGTAGATTACAAATACAATATACATTTTTTTTTTTTTTTTGCTTTGTCGCCGTCTCCCGCGTTTGCGAGGTAGCGCAAGGAAACAGACGAAGGAAATGGCCCAACCCACCCCCATACACATGTATATACATACGTCCACACACGCAAATATACATACCTACACAGCTTTCCATGGTTTACCCCAGACGCTTCACATGCCTTGATTCAATCCACTGACAGCACGTCAACCCCGGTATACCACATCGCTCCAATTCACTCTATTCCTTGCCCTCCTTTCACCCTCCTGCATGTTCAGGCCCCGATCACACAAAATCTTTTTCACTCCATCTTTCCACCTCCAATTTGGTCTCCCTCTTCTCCTCGTTCCCTCCATCTCCGACACATATATTCTCTTGGTCAATCTTTCCTCACTCATTCTCTCCATGTGCCCGAACCATTTCAAAACACCCTCTTCTGCTCTCTCAACCACGCTCTTTTTATTTCCACACATCTCTCTTACCCTTACGTTACTTACTCGATCAAACCACCTCACACCACACATTGTCCTCAAACATCTCATTTCCAGCACATCCATCCTCCTGCGCACAACTCTATCCATAGCCCACGCCTCGCAACCATACAACATTGTTGGAACCACTATTCCTTCAAACATATCCATTTTTGCTTTCCGAGATAATGTTTTCGACTTCCACACATTCTTCAAGGCCCCCAGAATTTTCGCCCCCTCCCCCACCCTATGATCCACTTCCGCTTCCATGGTTCCATCCGCTGCCAGATCCACTCCCAGATATCTAAAACACTTCACTTCCTCCAGTTTTTCTCCATTCAAACTCACCTCCCAATTGACTTGACTCTCAACCCTACTGTACCTAATAACCTTGCTCTTATTCACATTTACTCTTAACTTTCTTCTTTCACACACTTTACGTAAACAAACTCAGTCACCAGCTTCTGCAGTTTCTCACATGAATCAACCACCAGCGCTGTATCATCAGCGAACAACAACTGACTCACTTCCCAAGCTCTCTCATCCCCAACAGACTTCATACTTGCCCCTCTTTCCAAAACTCTTGCATTCACCTCCCTAACAACCCCATCCATAAACAAATTAAACAACCATGGAGACATCACACACCCCTGCCGCAAACCTACATTCACTGCGAACCAATCACTTTCCTCTCTTCCTACACGTACAAATGCCTTACATCCTCGATAAAAACTTTTCACTGCTTCTAACAACTTGCCTCCCACACCATATATTCTTAATACCTTCCACAGAGCATCTCTATCAACTCTATCATATGCCTTCTCCAGATCCATAAATGCTACATACAAATCCATTTGCTTTTCTAAGTATTTCTCACATACATTCTTCAAAGCAAACACCTGATCCACACATCCTCTACCACTTCTGAAACCACACTGCTCTTCCCCAATCTGATGCTCTGTACATGCCTTCACCCTCTCAATCAATATCCTCCCATATAATTTACCAGGAATACTCAACAAACTTATACCTCTGTAATTTGAGCACTCACTCTTATCCCCTTTGCCTTTGTACAATGGCACTATGCACGCATTCCCCCAATCCTCAGGCACCTCACCATGAGTCATACATACATTAAATAACCTTACCAACCAGTCAACAATACAGTCACCCCCTTTTTTAATAAATTCCACTGCAATACCATCCAAACCTGCTGCCTTGCCGGCTTTCATCTTCCGCAAAGCTTATATACATATATATTGATATTTCATCACACAGCCCACATAGTATATAAAAATATATATTTCAATGTGGTCTTCCTAACATGATCCCATTGAGGAATACGTACTACATTGCCAGAACTGAAGTGAGACAATTACCCTCAACTTTGATAACTTTGTACTGCATCAAATTGTCTCAAGCTTCTGTTTTCTAAATTATATAAGTTTAGGTCTTCGAGACTTCTCTTATTATATCTGTTTCTCAGTGTGGGAATCAAAGTTAGCTACAGTAAGTTTACAAGTCTTCTTCATGAAATCTGTATGGCTGTCTACTCCTACCACAAAATTCCGTAAGTTTCTGTTCTCTTCCATTATCACAGAGTCTCATTGGGATTCAGTGGTCTGTTGTTGTCTAAATTCACTTGATTCACTAACTTGCCATACAATGTAATATACCTGCAATATTATCACACAAATGATCTATCAACCTTGTCAAAACACGACTAAAACTGCAACTTTTGTATTTAGACAACTGACATCATTTAGCTCCTACAATCTTCTTGTTAAAGATGAATACTTCTTTCAAGTTTAGCATTCTATAAATTCAAATTGGTGTGAACACTGTTGCTGCATAAAAGAATCTAATAACTACATGTTAACAAAATGAAGACCGATATCAGCCTGGTCATATTAATCATCTTCTCGTGTTTTGTACCGTACAAGTGAACAAGCCTGGGTAGGTAAGTCAGGTGAAGAAGGCTAGGTGAACACTGTATGGAATTGGGGGAACCAGGCAGTATGCTACCCCAATAATGTTTCTATTCAATTTATGTCTCACTCCTAAGCTACAGCATTTTGATTGGAAGATGTGTCCCAAGGTTCAAGTTTCACATCAAGCCAAGATGGATACAACACACTTGCTGAGGAAGTAATAACATAACTGGACTTTTCAGATCATTCATTGTTTTGTATTCTTCCAAATCTGCAGTTCCCCCTCATTGTGGTATCTACAGTATGGATTTAAACTTTCATAATAACTGCAAGTGTTTTAGATATCTGGGAGTGGATCTGTCAGCGGATGGAACCATGGAAGCGGAAGTGGATCATAGGGTGGGGGAGGGGGCGAAAATTTTGGGAGCCTTGAAAAATGTGTGGAAGTCGAGAACATTATCCCGGAAAGCAAAAATGGGTATGTTTGAAGGAATAGTAGTTCCAACAATGTTGTATGGTTGCGAGGCGTGGGCTATGGATAGAGTTGTGCGCAGGAGGATGGATGTGCTGGAAATGAGATGTTTGAGGACAATGTGTGGTGTGAGGTGGTTTGATCGAGTAAGTAACGTAAGGGTAAGAGAGATGTGTGGAAATAAAAAGAGCGTGGTTGAGAGAGCAGAAGAGGGTGTTTTGAAATGGTTTGGGCACATGGAGAGAATGAGTGAGGAAAGATTGACCAAGAGGATATATGTGTCGGAGGTGGAGGGAACGAGGAGAAGAGGGAGACCAAATTGGAGGTGGAAAGATGGAGTGAAAAGGATTTTGTGTGATCGGGGCCTGAACATGCAGGAGGGTGAAAGGAGGGCAAGGAATAGAGTGAATTGGAGCGATGTGGTATACAGGGGTTGACGTGCTGTCAGTGGATTGAATCAAGGCATGTGAAGCGTCCGGGGTAAACCATGGAAAGCTGTGTAGGTATGTATATTTGCGTGTGTGGACGTGTGTATGTACATGTGTATGGGGGGGGTTGGGCCATTTCTTTCATCTGTTTCCTTGCGCTACCTCGCAAACGCGGCAGACAGCGACAAAGTATAAAAAAAAAAAAAAAAAAAAAAAAACTGCAAATTTACATTGGCAAATATTCCTGATGGAGTACTGTTCCGAATTAGCCTTGCCTCAGCTCAAAATGCAGCATAAGCCAGTGCAAGAATACCCTTTCCCTCTACCCTACAAAGTCTGAATGAGTAAAATTACTTAATTTCAAAATGTCTACATACATACATACATGTGTAACAATTCTACACTTCACATTATTACCAAGACAACTTAACGTTGTAAGATTTTTATGACTTCAAATATCTTTCATCTGATCTTCAATAAAATACAGTGGGAATTAAACCATACATACCAAAAAAAATATAGGATTAAGATAGAAACAAACCTATAGAAACAATGAGACTTACCACTACATTCATGTTATAGGCATGATGAGAATAGGGCAACCAACGGTGTATGACAAGAAATGTTGGTGATACTACATACAAGACCCATTGTAACATTCTTAAGGTGGAATAACTAGTAATCCATTCTTGTTCTTCTTGCCCAGCATCATTTCCCAACTACCATGCATGCACAGATATTAAGTCTGGATAACTGGGTCAAAGGTTATAAAAATATTGGGTTTTCAAGATTTTATTATTTTTAATACATTTGATTTAATTGGCATACTAAAGATCATAGAGGGCAAACAAAGGAAAACAATAATCCTCAACATTAATTTACTCATAAAGAGGAACAAAAACCCACTACACCCTAAACCATTGTTTCTACACATCAGACTTAGGTAATGTGTCCAGAGGCATCAGTGTTACTTAAACATACACCCACATTTAATGTATGAAAATTTGGTTACATATACTTTCCTTGTTTGTCACTGATAATGGAAAATATTAAAAATGCTTACAGAAGATCTAGATACTGTATTTACACAATAAAAAATCAGAAGACTATGAATTCCTAAAGTTTACACAAAATTTTGATCCAAGTAAAATACACTGAATATCACATCCATATGCAGGTAGATAATAAAGAATCTGTATAGGACTATGACTGCTTATTTTTACATATATCTCTTCATTCCACAGATGTTACAGTAATATATCTAAGATAGCTTCATATCTTACACACGTTCTTTGAAAAAAAAGCAAGTAATTAAACTAATGACTACGATGTACCAAATTGTTCAAGCACATCATTTCCTGAAATTTGAATTTCAATACAAGATATTAATTAGAAAAATCACCAATCAATCCTATGCTTTGGCATACATTAAAGGAAGGAAAGCACACTATAAGGCATGGATCCATGTGCAATCTGGAGGAATTAACAAAGTCATTTCAGTCATCAGCTCTGCTGTCAACTTTGATATTTCCCTTAAATAGCACTAACATGCCTTGAAGTAAAGCAGTGCAATAAATGCATCCTTTCACTTCACACAAAACTCTGAAACCTTCCATAAGGAATGCTGTTAGTTATTTGGAACCTTAGCTGTAATACTTCTATATTACAAGACATCTCTATCTGTATGAAATAACAACCAAGGCTCTAAATCCCTTAAAAAATTCTTCACTTCGGGACTTTCCTCCCTCAAAGACTTCCAGAGTCGTCCACATAAAGGTTGCCTGGAGTTATCTCATTCGTTTGACTAGGAACAGACTTCAGCATGCTCCACCATAAACACTCTCATCACTATAAGCTATGTATAAGAAGAAATCTTCCTCATGATGTTCCTGTAAATATGAAGATTTAAAAAATATTGATAACATTTGAAAAGAAATGAAGCTAATTTCTTAAGAATTATTTAAGACTTGTGGGGCATTTATTCCAAGGTATTCATAGAATGAACTGGAATGATTTATACAAGTATTTATACAATGAAATGGGTCAACATACTGTCAATGGACTGAACCGAGGCATGTGAAGCAGCTAAAGTAAAACATGGAAAAGTAATGAAGCCTGGTTGTGGATACGAGCTGTGGTTTTGGTGCATTTCGCTGGACAGATAGAGAATGGATGTGAGTGAACTTGGCCTTTCTTCATCTGTCCCTGGTGCTACCTCATAAATGTCGGAAACAGTGCTTAAGTGTAAAAGAGCAAGGGCATGGGAAATGTCTGCAGTAAACCATGGAAAGATTTGTGAGGCCTGGAGATGGACAGAGAACTGTTTCTGTGCATTGCACAGGACAGCTTGCGTATGGGTGTGAGTGGATGTGTCTTTTCTTCATCTCTTTCCTGGTGCTACCTCACTGGCATAGGTCAGCGATCAAGTGTAGGGGAAAATGGAATGCATATGTTATCTACCTTTCTCTTCCTTCATGCATTTGTGCTGTTTCCTGAGGGGCGGGATACCATCAGGAATGGATGAAGGTGAATACATATGAATATGTACATGTGTATATATATGCTATTTGTATATTTTATTATACTCTGTCGCTGTCTCCCGCGTTAGCAAGGTAGCGCCCACCCCACCCACATGTATATACATACACGTCCACACATGCACATATACATACCTATACATCTAAACATATACATATATATGCACACACACAGACACATACATATATACACATGTACATAATTCATACTGTCTGCCCTTATTCCCGTCGCCACCCCACCACACATGAATTGAAAACCCCCTCCCCCAGCATATGCATGAGGTAGCGCTAGGAAAAGACAACAAAGGCCACATTTGTTCACACTCAGTGTCTAGCTATCATGTATAATACACTGAAACCACAGCTCCCTTTCCACATCCAGGCCCCACAAAACTTTCCATGGTTTACCCCAGACACTTCACATGCCCTGGTTCAATCCACTGACAGCACATCGACCCCGGTATACCATATCGTTCCAATTCACTCTATTCCTTGTACGCCTTTAACCCTCCTGCATGTTCAGGCCCTGATCACTCAAATTTTTTTCACTCCATCTTTCCACCTCCAATTTGGTCTCCCACTTCTCCTCGTTCCCTCCACCTCTGATACATATATCCTCTTTGTCAATCTTTCCCCACTCATTCTCTCCATGTGAATAAACCATTTCAAAACACCCTCTTCTGCTCTCTCAACCACACTCTTTCTATTACCACACATCTCTCGTACCCTTTCATTACTTACCGATCAAACCACCTCACACCACATATTGTCCTCAAACATCTCATTTCCAGCACATCCACCCTCCTCTGCATAACTCTATCTATAGCCCACGCCTCGCAACCATATAACATTGTTGGAACCACTATTCCTTCAAACATCCATTTTTCCTTTCCAAGATAACGCTCTCAACTTCCACATATTTTTCAACACTCCCAGAACTTACGCCCCCTCCCCCACCCTATGATTCACTTCCGCTTCCATGGTCCCATCCGCTGCTAAATCCACTCCTAGATATCTAAACCACTTCACTTCCTCCAGTTTTTCTCCATTCAAACTTACCTCCCAGTTGACTTGTCCCTCAACCCTACTGTACCTAATAACCTTGCTCTGATTCACATTTACTCTCAGCTTTCTTCTTTCACACAGTTTACCAAACTCAGTCACCAGCTTCTGCAGTTTCTCACCCGAATCAGCCACCAGCACTGTATCATCAGCGAACAACAACTGACTCACTTCCCAAGCTCTCTCATCCAAAACAGACTGCATACTTGGCCCCTCTCCAAACTCTTGCATTCACCTCCCTAACAACCCCATCCATAAACAAAATAAACCACCATGGATACATCACACACCCCTGCCGCAAACCGACATTCACTGCGAACCAATCACTTTCCTCTCTTCCTACTCATATATATGCCTTACATCCTCGATAAAAACTTTTCACTGCTTCTAACAAATTGCTTTCCACACCATATATTCTTAACTCTATACCAACTCTATCATATGCCTTCTCCAGATCCATAAATGCAACATACAAATCCATTTGCTTTTCAAAGTGCTTCTCACATACATTCTTCAAAGTAAACACCTGACCCATACATCCTCTACCACCTAAGAAACCACACTGCTCTTCCCTAATCTGATGCTCTGTACATGCCTTCACCCTCTCAATCAATACCCTCCTATATAATTTCCCAGGAATACTCAACAAATACCTCTGTAATTTGAGCACTCACCTTTATCCCCATTGCCTTTACACAATAGCACTATGCATGCATTCTGCCAATCCTCAGGCACCTCACCATGAGTCATATGTATGTACATATATATAAAAATAAAAAAGTAAAATAAAATATATATATATATTTTAGTGAGGTAGCATTAAGAACAGAGGACTGAGCCTTTGAGGGAATATCCTCACTTGGCTCCCTTCTCTGTTCCTTCTTTTGGAAAATTGAAAAACGAGAGGGGAGGATTTCCAGCCCCCCGCTCCCTTCCCTTTTAGTCGCCTTCTACGACACGCAGGGAATACGTGAGAAGTATTCTTTCTCCCCTATCCAAAAGTGGGAACGGAGAATTGGGCCAGGTGAGGGTATTCCCTCAGAGGCCCAGTCCTCTGTTCTTAACGCTACCTCGCTAATGCGGGAAATGGCGAATAGTTTGAAAGAATATATATATATATATATATATATATATATATATATATATATATATATATATATATATATATATATATATATCTTTTTTTTTATACTTTGTCGCTGTCTCCCGCGTTTGCGAGGTAGCGCAAGGAAACAGACGAAAGAAATGGCCCAACCCCCCCCCATACACATGTATATACATACGTCCACACACGCAAATATACATACCTACACAGCTTTCCATGGTTTACCCCAGACGCTTCACATGTCTTGATTCAATCCACTGACAGCACATCAACCCCGGTATACCACATTGCTCCAATTCACTCTATTCCTTGCCCTCCTTTCACCCTCCTGCAAGTTCAGGCCCCGATCACACAAAATCTTTTTCACTCCATCTTTCCACCTCCAATTTGGTCTCCCTCTTCTCCTCGTTCCCTCCACCTCCGACACATATATCCTCTTGGTCAACCTTTCCTCACTCATTCTCTCCATGTGCCCAAACCATTTCAAAACACCCTCTTCTGCTCTCTCAACCACGCTCTTTTTATTTCCACACATCTCTCTCACCCTTACGTTACTTACTCGATCAAACCACCTCACACCACACATTGTCCTCAGACATCTCATTTCCAGCACATCCATCCTCCTGCGCACAACTCTATCCATAGCCCACGCCTCGCAACAATACAACATTGTTGGAACCACTATTCCTTCAAACATACCCATTTTTGCTTTCCGAGATAATGTTCTCGACTTCCACACATTCTTCAAGGCTCCCAGAATTTTCGCCCCCTCCCCCACCCTATGGTCCACTTCTGCTTCCATGGTTCCATCCGCTGCCAGATCCACTCCCAGATATCTAAAACACTTCACTTCCTCCAGTTTTTCTCCATATATAGGCCCCACATACCATTCCATGGTTTACCCCAGATGTTTCACAAGCCTGGGTTCACAACACAGACAGCACGTCAACCTGGTATACCACATCATTCCAATTCAATCTATTCCTTACATGCCTCTCACCATCCTGCAAATTCTGGCCCAAGTGCTCAAAATCTTTTTCACTCCACCCTTCCACCTTCAATTTGGTTTCCTGCTTCTTGTTCCCTCCACCTCTGACACATGTATCCTCTTTGTCAACCTTTCCTGACTCATTTGTTCCGTATGTCCAAACTATTTCAACACACCCTCTTCTGCTCTTTCAACCACACTCTTTATATTTCCACACATCTCTCTTACCCTTTCATTACTCAATCAAACCACCTCACACCATATACTGTCCTCAAACATTTCATTTTCAACACGTCTACCCTTCTCTGTAAAACCTATCTATAGCCCATGCTTTGCAACCATACAATACTGTTGGAACTAATATTCCTTCAAACATACCCATCTATGCTCTTCAAGATAACGTTCTCTCCTTCTACACATTCTTCATTACTCCTAGAACCTATTTCCCCCCAACCCACCCACCCCGTGACTCACCTCCACTTCCATGGTTATACTTGTTGCTAAGTCCACTCCAAGAAAAAAACACTTCACTTCCTTCAATTTTTCTCCATTCAAACTTACGTCTTAATTTACTGATCTCTCAACCATAGTGAACTAATAACCTTGTTCTTATTCACATTTACTCTAAACTTTCTCCATTCACACACTTTTCCATACTCATCCAAACTCAGTCACCAACTTCTGCAGTTTCTCTCTCGAATCAGCCACCAGTGCTATATCACTGGCAAACAACAACTGACTGACTTCCAAAGCCCTCTAATCCCAACAGACTGCATACTTGCCCCTCTTTCCAAAACTTACATTTGCTTCCCTATCCCCCACCCCCATCCATAAACAAATTAAACAACCATGGGGACATCACACACCCCTGCCACAGACTGACCTTCACTTGGAACCAATCACTCTCCTCTCCTCCTGAATATCCTTACCAACCAATCAACAACAATCACTCCTTTTCTTAATAAATTCAACTGCAATACCATCCAAACCCACCACCATGCCAGATTTCATCTTCCACCTTCCACAAAGCTTTCACTTTCTTCTCTCTTAATCAAACCATTCTCCCTGACCCTTTCACTTTGCACACCCCCCCAACCAAAACACCCTACAACTGCCCCATCAAACACATTCTATAAACCTTCAAAATACACACTCCATCTCCTCGCTTCATCACTACCTTATTATCACATCCCCCCTTGCCCCCTTCACCGATGTTCCCATTTGTTCTCGTCTCATGCACATCATTTACCTCCCTTCAAAACAACTTTTTATTCTCCGTAAAGTGTAATGATACTCTCTCACCCTAACTCTCATTTGCCCTCTTTTTCAACCCTTGCACCCTCCCTTGACCACCTGCCATTTTCTTTTTTACATCTCCCAGTCATCTGCACTCCTTCCTTGAAAGTATCGTCCAAATGCCTCTTTTCTCTCTTTCACTAACAACTTTACTTCTTCATCCCACCACTCACTACCCTTTCTAATCTGCCCACCTCCCACCTTTCTCATGCCACGTATGTGTTTTGTACATGCCATCACTGCTTCCCTAAATACATCTCATTCCTCATCATTTGCTCTCATCTTCTGCCATTCTACACTCAATCTCTCCTGGCACTTACTCACACAAGTCTCCTTTCCAAGCTCACTTACTTTCACCACTCTCTTCTCCCCAACATCTTCTCTTCTTTTCTGAAAATATCTATAAATCTTCACCTTCGCCTCCATAAGATAGTGATCAGACAACCCCATCAGCTGCCCCTCTCAACACATAACACCCAAAAGTCTCTCTTTTACATGCCTATCAATTAACACAATCTAAGAATGCCCTTTGACCATCTCTCCTACTCACATACGTATATTATGTATATCTCTCATTTTAAACAAACATTCCCAATCACCAGTCTTTTTTCGGCACACATATCCACAAGCACTTCACCATTACCATTCACAACACTGAATATCCCACGTACACCAATTATACCCTTATCTGTCACATTACTCACCTTCGCATTGAAATTACCCATCACTAATATCTGGTCCCATGCACCAAAGCTACTGACACACTCAGCTCCTCCCAGCATAAGCATCAATAATCACCTCACTCTCTCTATCAACTTTCAGTTTTACCCACATCAATCTAGAAACTGACTGACAAAGATGCGGAGGAAGAGATATTTCAACTGAAAAAATTTATAATTGTGTACAATAAAGCAGTTTTGTCAAGATGGAGTGAAGAGAAATGACTTGACTTTTAGAGCATACACTAAAAGATTAAGCACCTAAAATAATGTGGAACACAGTTATTCTTGGACATTAATCCTAAGTTGAGGAATTGTGTGTGAACTCATATCTAACTTGATCCAATTTCTGTAAATGAAAAGTTACAATAATAATTTTCTCTCTTTACATGTTCTTCTCCACTTCCATCAGTGTGAGCTTTAGATGCTAACTTCTGAACGAAGGCATGCAGTCCACTTCACCTCAGCCCCTACTTAAAAAATCCTCCTACACATTTGCGGAGCACTATTCATATATAAATTTCTGTCATCAATAGCTGTTCTTTTAATTACAACCTACTTTATCAAAGTTTTGACTAAATAATCAAGACATCATGGAAAGAAGGAAGAAGAAACACATTCAGCATTCACATTGTAATAATCTCATTCTTCAAAACTTTTGGCAAGTAATACTGAAAAAATAATATTGTTTACAGTTCTCTTAAAACTAACAACACGTATTCTACAATACTACATCATATCTTACAAACATACCTGGTAGAGGGAGCCCATTGTAGCAGAGGTTGGAGGAATCACATTATTGACAAAGAAGAATAGAGCATCTTCAGGTCGCAGATGGATTCGCTTCCGGATTAGGAAATAAAACTGTCCAACAGTAAGGTCACTTGGAACTAGGTATTTCTTTTTGTCCAAATCGCCAATGCGAGCCTTAGGAGCCTTTTCCACAATTACCTGCAAGATTGCTAAACTGTTAACCCTACATAAAAGTTCTCTTTAATTTTGGTCTTGACAGTTGCATTTGCATTTCCTGTAGGCAAGATACAGGAAGTTCTATGGTACATCTGTTTTATCCTGTCACTATAAATCATGCCATTCCCAACAGTCAAGCTTGATAGCAAATGCAAAGTATCTAATTACCGTAGCTGTGGCAATTCAAGAAGGATGGTTGGAGAGCTTTTGATTCCATTATGAATAATAAAGGTGTGAAGGAAGAACCACCATAAATAACATATATATGAAGTACTCCATTTTGGGGTATGAAACATGTTTTCAGGAGAAATAATTGCAGCACCTATACAACACTTACAGACTTTGTGATATTGATTAAGTATGGTTTCCTGAAGTGAAGGACATGGTTATGCCTAATGTGTGTTATTGCGTATTTAATAAAGAATACTCAGAATTGAACAGAGAATGAGTGACTCAGAAGGATGAAGGAACAAGTGAATGAGAGTTTTGGTATGACATGGAATGCAAAGGGAATGAATTGAGAAGTGGTAGCGTGGGTAAAATGTAATAATTTGAGGTGGCATAGGCAGGAGAGAGTATAATAGTACTATTAAAGGGGTTACTGTGATAAGACCACATGTGACATGGGAAGAGTGAGAGTACTTATTGGAGGGAAAGAAATGAGGAAAAAATGCAGAATGGTGTATGCGCAAGAGGCATGTACAGAGAGGATAAGTGGAGACTCTCTGGCCGTGGCCATCCCTTTGATGGGAGTCCCTTAAAGGAACGAGCACCAGAAATATAAATAAACAATCAGAAAGACAAACTGCATTTTAATGCCACTGACATTAACCAAATAACAGTAGTTTCCCTCTTCTGACAAGCAAAACTGGTCTGAACTGAGGAAAAATAATAAAAAGGAAACAAGTATCAATGTGAGGAGGGAAGGAAGAAGAGTTGATGTGCAAAATGAAATCTTCAATATATGACTGAATACAGTTGAAAGTTCAGGAGAGATCACTTACGGAGAAGACGGAATGTGACAGGACAGAACTCTACGGTCCCTAGTGCAGAGATGCTGCAAATGGCATGTATATTTGTATTATCACAACAGTGAAAAATCAGTATTTCTCAGGTGCTGAGAAAAACTGGTAGTCTTCATGTGCTCTAATGATATCTAGGTTACATCTACTTAACCTAAACTTATAATACAGTACACTAGGACCACCATAAAGTATTTATACTCTTGTGAAAAGTGATGTACATTAGTGTGGTGGTAACCATAAGGAGTACAACTTTTTAATGCTACTTTCAAGTGTTACTGGGGAAAGTTATAAACATACGCAAAAGTCCGGGGTTAACATAAAGTTAAAATCTCATTAAACTTCACCTAGCAGCTGAAATTTCTCAATCAATAATGTTATCATCAAATATATGAGTTATACCCATGGCTTCATCATTTGACCAACTGCCAAAAACAGTTAACAAAGATCAAACACGGAAGATGGCAGCACCTCTACTTATCCTCCCTAATTACCAGTCAATGTGGGCAGCCCACAGTAGCAAACCACATTACAATTGGCTTACCAGTATGCCCAAAACAAATTAACGCTTCTAAGATAATCGAGAAGTTTTCATAAATGTCAAATTCTACAATAGTTTAACCTTCTTTTATGTCAATTAAACTTCTATATTCCTTGGCCTTCAGACCATTGCTTACCAGCATCTATCAATGTTCATACAATGAAAAAAACAACCAGTTTAGCCCGACACTACAATTAGCTTTCCCTCTCGAATGGTTTTGATCAATGGTAGTATTGTGCATTTTGAAAATGTCATATCGACTGTGGAGCATGATTCTGAGCATTATATCTAAATCAATCGATAACATTTATGGTGACAGTAGTATATTATTCAACATAATCGCTGTTTCCTGGGTCAGCCAGGTAGCGCCATGACACAAAGAGTGGCCCATCCACTCTCTCACACACACACACACACACACATATATATATATATATATATATATATATATATATACACACACACACAAACAGACATATACATATACACACATCTACATTGATGCAGCCTGCAGATGAAAATGTAATCACTGCACACGGGAAGGATGAACGGGTGCAGCAACTGTTCAGTCTGTAAAGTTTGTTGACATCAGCAGTTGACACTAATAATGTCTCATACATTTCAATTAAAATCCTCAAAATTACAATAAAGGTCAGCAGCTAAGAATACATTTCTCTTCATTATTTCATTCACCGTATATCTTAAGCGATAATCAAAAACCTTGCCACTATCAAAAATTTTGGTATCATAGTACAGTAAGAAAAGTAAACACTCCAAATCATGCTCCACAACTCATACTATATTTTTCTAACGCTACTCTAGCATTAAGAACTATAATCGCTCAATATCCAAACATAGCTGATTCGCAGCATAAAAGATAATATATCAATCACTCAAGCTCCACAACATAGTGATAATGCTAACCTAATAAACCAAGGCACTTATTAAGAACCAGAGGTTTTCTCGAATCTTCACAGCCATTCCACCTAACACCTTGCGTATATACAACACTACCATATTCCATAAGCAATTTCAATGGCAGGGCTAGACACGATCTACCTTGAAAAATCCTGATAAAAAGCAGCTGAGAATATGTTGCAATTATCTAAGCTTCGCTACCAAATTCTGCTTCACTTTCCACCTTAATTCTTCATTTCTGAGGCCTACTATATGTCTTTTTTAACCCTTAAAGGTGATCTACTGGTAACCCTCTGCTTCTGGTAATTCTTAGGGGTACATTTACAGTAATAAGAAGGGTTCATGTGTACAGCGTACAAACATGAAAGTGTCCGAATTACCCATTGCATTATAAACGATTTATCCTCATTCTAGTAAATCAAATTTCATCGTTAATGAAATATTAACAGGTGGTATAAAAACAAAAGAGGTAAAGCTGAGCAGTGATGGCGGCGAGCAGATGACATTGAGTCATCCCAAGTGCGTCGTATATATTTACCTTTCTTGTTTATACTTACTGGCACTCTGTCTGGGTACTTCTTCCTAATTTTCTCCCCTTCCGCCCTCCTCTTCTCAAAGGGATGTTCTTCCTTATACTGCCACTTCATCCTGAGCGGTTGAAAGACTAGGAATGCAGCACACAGGAGTACGTCTTCTCTCGAAGAGTGAAATGCGTCTGTATTACCCGTCCTTGCCCGTGGCTCAATAAACAATGGCGAAACACATGGCGAAAGGGGTTCTTACTATAGAGTTAAAAACCTCTAAAATCTGTTGATGATATCTCAGCCGAAGATGAAGGTTTCGAGCCTATATCTAGATACATTATATGATCGAATTTCCTTTTCAAAGGAAGAATTTTGCCGTCTATTGTATTTGTTTGACAACAAAGACCGCCGAAATGAAGAACGTTCCGAGTGACGAAGTAGTTCTCATATTTGTCGTTCACATACCAAACATTTTGTCCTCATCGTCATACTTAAAAGTATACGTAAACTGGGAAGGTTTTGCCATTAACATTTCATTGAATTGATATTAACCTCATCAATTGCAATCTCTCGTAATCTATGATGTCATATTGGCTACATGCCAACTAGACAGCTGATCATGAAGGACATTCGTGATTTTTCCTCCAAAAAATAATATCATTAACCGTTAATTATATGTCAAGCCATTTGTTTATACTCATTCTGCAACTCTGAAAATGCAATGATCATCTTAGATTGCAATCTATGAGAACATCCACATAGGCAGAATTGCCAAAAACATCGTTCCTTACATTGTCTTGCTCGATCTCTGTTCTAAACCTTGATACTTGTAAATATGTAAACCAATCACAGTAGTAAAATCTACTGCCTCTTTGAAATGCGAAACATTCTTTTGATAAACGCTGTATAGATACTCTAACAATTTTTTTGTCAAAACATTCACGCTTCTCCGTAGCGAAAAATAGTTTGTTACAACTCGATTTATAAATAGGTAAACAGATGAACCTAATTCATAGCCCCTTTTCTAGATTCACAGCGAGGGCAATTATGCTGGGAAAGTAAACGTGTCAGTGATCAAAGGCAGCAGTCTAGACAATCTTCGTTTAGGTGAAGATTGAACTTCAAACTGACATGTAAGGGTTCGGTGAGGGCCAGTTGTGACAAGGGTGTATTGAACATAAGGATTAAGGCTAGTGGTGTTAGAGATGTTACGAAGGTCTGGTTTAAGAATGTAGTGAATATGAGGATGTAGTGTAAACGGCCTTTGAACTTCACGTTTCATCTTGCAGAAATGTCTTTCTTCAGACACTTTGTAGCGTAACATGTTTAGTTACAGAAGTAATGTACCATGAAATTAGCTCAGGTTTAGAATATATCCCCAAATTGATACATAAAAGGTGAAATACAAATCTAAACTATAGAAGTAAAAACTGTCGAAGTGGCTCAACATGGACGCAAAAGTGGCTCGCAGAATGGATCCTAAAAGGACATGCGTTGTGTTGATGACAAGCGGGGTGGATAAACGTTGACATATGTCTGGAAGGGCAGCAGGTGTTGTTGAAAATGAATTCACTAAGGAGCCGGAGAGTAAAGCCCTAGGTATGTCCTAACGCTTAGGAACCTCTGTCTTCTCTCGTCGCTGAGCGGATGACGAGAATATGCAACTTGTCAATCTCGGTCACCTCACGAGTTACGGGGCGACAAGAATGTCATCGCATTAGTTTACCATGTGGATCGTGCTGCATGCGGAATGTGGGTTAAGATTGCATATTATGATCCTGTCAGCTAAAACCGACAGTTATGAAAAGGTGATTCCTTTTTTTTATTTGACATTCTTCACTGATTATTTGCATTCGCCATTACGCAAGGGAAGTATTCGACGGTCAAGTAACATTTCTGAATAAATGAGGTTGTTGATAAGATGAATTTAAACCTTTCATGAAGGACAGTCTTTACTGTGAACTTGGGATTAAAGTTCATGGTGAGTTATTAACATTCATCAACTTAATCGGAAAGGTGTTCCATCATATTGTGGTAGAATGCGCTTGCTGCGTCACCTTACGCAACAACTGATGTAAACAATGCATTGGGAGATCTGCTGAAGGGAGAGAAGTTTACCTAGTAGAACTGTACCATCGTATTTTCTTATCGGTGAGATATAAAAGTGATAGGGTAATGGGACAATGAAGGAGGCTTCAAAAGTCATTTATCTTATCGTTGAGATGGTGATAAAGTGATGGGACAATGGAGGCTTCAGAAGTCATTCATTTTCGCACATTATCTAAAGTACAGTGGTTCAAGAAGGCTAGTGAGAAAGTTCAGTGTTAAAGGTTGTTTCAATGTTGGTATGCCTTGAGAAGGCAAATTGTGATCATTAAGATAAATATCATGTGAGACCTTCAGACACTTTAAGTGCTATGTAATTCTAAACAAATTAAAGTGTTAGATTGATATATTATCTTATGGAAATGGATATCAAATGATATAATTTAATCAGAACAAATGTTGGCTTTAACACAAATTTTGAGTACTTACACTTACCAATGTTAATCTTCTTGGTTGTGTTTAATTCATAAATTATTTTATAACACCAAAATGTAATGAAGTTACTCAAGGTTGTAATCAACTCATAGATTAATCATACAGATGACCGAATCCTTGCAGAAGACACTTTTCTTTGGTTCTTAATAATAGAGAGTAGTGCAATATTACAGGATGGGAGGGTTTACAGGACCCTGCTTTTACCCTACTTATTTCCTTCATGTTATGTTACTTGAAAGGGTTGTGTAGGTAGTATTCTATCACCCTTATCCCTATGAGTGTAATATATTCCTGAGAGAATGATAACTTTACCATTCACGAAATACTAGTGCAACTAATAATGTGTTTTATGAAAAAAGGATAAAGCTATTTAAATTTACATATGATTTTTTCAGTGATAAATGGCTAGTAACACCTTGATTGTTGTTATGTGCAGTTTCTTGAATTGGATTATTGTAAATGATAACAAGGGGAATGAATTGTGGAGTGGTAGAATGGGTGATACGTAATGCTTTGAGGTGGTTTGGACATGTGGAGGAAGACCGTCTGTGACATAAGCAAATAGGGTAGAGGAGTCCTGAGGGAGAGAAATGGTGGAAGAATGTGTGGAATGGTGTATGGTAGGGAAGGCATATTTGGACAGGGATTCGTAGAGACATTTTTTGCTGTGGCAGAAATGGGAACAGATGCCAGAGATATAGATAGGTATATGTAAATAAGAAAAAAAAGTGTATGTAGATGTTCAAATGAATGATATATTTATATCAGTTTGTGAAAGGCAGACCAAATGGTATTACTTTGCAAACATACAAATACTGCTCACAGGAGAGGTAGTATGTTACTCCAATTAAATACCAAGAATGTTTTGGATCAGGCCCTTTAATCTCCATGGGAAGAGACCCCTCAGAACTCCCTGCTTTCAAAATATAACCTTCTACTTTAAAAGTTAAAAAGTTTGATAAAGCTATATATTCCTACTTAGTAATGTTTCCAATTTTATTTTCTCTTTGTCACCTCTTTTCTTTATAAATGTGCTGTTTACAGAGCTGTACTTAATTTGGACAGTTACTTTTCAAAGCTAGTTATCAAGGGATAAGTCTTTCTTGTTTTTCAGCATAAGAGCATTGTCTCTAATTAGATTTTAAGGTATTTTGCCACATGTCATTTCAAGATTATAAACCAATTTGAATTTTTTTTTGTAGAATACAAAGGCAAAGCTATTGTCTCTTGCCTACAAGATGGATAAAATTAACAAAGCTGTGGCTTTCTGCTGGCTGCGAAATGACCTGAGATTTCATGACAATGAGGTATGCAAATAACTTTTACACTTCTTGCAAATATTGTCTTTTTATTGCTAATAGCAAGCAGTTAATGTAACTCAAGTTTCAAAAATATTAGATGGTACTGCAATATAATATTGCATTCTTCCAAAAAATGGTACATATTTGATATAAAATCTGTGTTGTATGGAGCTGCTTTATACTGTAAGATTCATACTGGAGAGACCTTCTTTAATTATGTGCAATCTGATAAGGCAAGAAATGGAAATAGAATCTTGAAACTGATGGGAATTTTCCAGGTACTGTTGAAGGCTAACAATAATGCAGACAACATTATTCCGGTGTACTGTTTTGACCCAAGACATTTCCAAAGGACATATCACTTTGGATTCCCAAAAACAGGGATGCATCGAGCAAAATTTCTGCGAGAGTGTGTGGAGGACCTACGAAGTACCTTAAGAAAGAAGGGCAGGTATATTGATTAGACAGGGATAATGCTCTGCAATGACCACCCACTGAAAAAACTGTATCATTAAATATCAAAACAATGTTAATAGGGTTTCTTTGCAAAGCTATGCACATAGATAATTCTATTTTTAGTAGGCTATGTTAGGTTGTTTCAAACGATTCCTTTAGAAAGTGATGGGACTTCACATTATGTGGAATTGAATTTGTGTTTTGAATAATTCATTTTATTTTGAGGTAGGAGATGGCAACAAAGTATACTAAATGAAATAAAATATATATATATATATATATATATATATATATATATATATATATTTTTTTTTTTTTGCTTTGTCGGTCTCCCGCGTTTGCGAGGTAGCGCAAGGAAACAGACGAAAGAAATGACCCAACCCACCCCCATACACATGTATATACATACGTCCACACACGCAAAATATACATACCTACACAGCTTTCCATGGTTTACCCCAGACGCTTCACATGCCCCGATTCAATCCACTGACAGCACGTCAACCCCGGTATACCACTCGCTCCAATTCACTCTATTCCTTGCCCTCCTTTCACCCTCCTGCATGTTCAGGCCCCGATCACACAAAATCTTTTTCACTCCATCTTTCCACCTCCAATTTGGTCTCCCTCTTCTCCTCGTTCCCTCCACCTCCGACACATATATCCTCTTGGTCAATCTTTCCTCACTCATTCTCTCCATGTGCCCAAACCATTTCAAAACACCCTCTTCTGCTCTCTCAACCACGCTCTTTTTATTTCCACACATCTCTCTTACCCTTACGTTACTCGATCAAACCACCTCACACCACACATTGTCCTCAAACATCTCATTTCCAGCACATCCATCCTCCTGCGCACAACTCTATCCATAGCCCACGCCTCGCAACCATACAACATTGTTGGAACCACTATTCCTTCAAACATACTCATTTTTGCTTTCCGAGATAATGTTCTCGACTTCCACACATTCTTCAAGGCTCCCAGAATTTTCGCCCCCTCCCCCACCCTATGATCCACTTCCGCTTCCATGGTTCCATCCGCTGCCAGATCCACTCCCAGATAACTAAAACACTTCACTTCCTCCAGTTTTTCTCCATTCAAACTCACCTCCCAATTGACTTGACCCTCAACCCTACTGTACCTAATAACCTTGCTCTTATTCACATTTACTCTTAACTTTCTTCTTTCACACACTTTACCAAACTCAGTCACCAGCTTCTGCAGTTTCTCACATGAATCAGCCACCAGCGCTGTATATATATATATATATATATATATATATATATATATATATTTTTTTTTTTTCATACTATTCGCCATTTCCCGCGATAGCGAGGTAGCGTTAAGAACAGAGGACTGGGCCTTTGAGGAAATACCCTCACCTGGCCCCCTTCTCTGTTCCTTCTTTTGGAAATTAAAATAAAAAAATGAGAGGGGAGGATTTCCAGCCC
Organism: Panulirus ornatus; assembly: GCF_036320965.1. Lineage (NCBI taxonomy): Eukaryota > Metazoa > Arthropoda > Malacostraca > Decapoda > Palinuridae > Panulirus > Panulirus ornatus. The sequence continues at coordinate 23,638,061 of NC_092278.1, forward strand.
CCCGCTCCCTTCTCTTTTAGTCGCCTTCTACGACACGCAGGGAATACGTGGGAAGTATTCTTTCTCCCCTATATATATATATATATATATATATATATATATATATATATATATATATTTTTTTTTTTTTTTTTTCAAACTATTCGCCATTTCCCGCATTAGCGAGGTAGCGTTAAGAACAGAGGACTGGGCCTTTGAGGGAATACCCTCACCTGGCCCAATTCTCTGTTCCTTCTTTTGGAAAATTAAAAAAAAAACCGAGAGGGGAGGATTTCCAGCCCCCCGCTCCCTCCCCTTTTAGTCGCCTTCTACGACACGCAGGGAATACGTGGGAAGTACTCTTAATCCCCTATCCCCAGGGATAATATATATATATATATATATATATATATATATATATATATATATATATATATATATATATATATATATATATATCTGTTTCCCATTTTAGAAAGTTAAAAAAATACAAGGAGGGGAGGATTTCTGGCCCCCCGCTCCAAATTGGAGGTGGAAAGATGGAGTGAAAAAGATTTTGTGTGATCGGGGCCTGAACATGCAGGAGGGTGAAAGGAGGGCAAGGAATAGAGTGAATTGGAGCGATGTGGTATACCGGGGTTGACGTGCTGTCAGTGGATTGAATCAAGACATGTGAAGCGTCTGGGGTAAACCATGGAAAGCTGTGTAGGTATGTATATTTGCGTGTGTGAACGTATGTATATACATGTGTATGGGGGGGGTTGGGCCATTTCTTTCGTCTGTTTCCTTGCGCTACCTCGCAAACGCGGGAGACAGCGACAAAGTATAAAAAAAAAAAAAAAAAAAAAAAATATATATATATATATTGTCCCTGGGGATAGGGGATTAAGAATACTTCCCACGTATTCCCTGCGTGTCGTAGAAGGCGACTAAAAGGGGAGGGAGCGGGGGCTGGAAATCCTCCCCTCTCATTTTTTTTTTTTTTTTCCCAAAAGAAGGAACAGAGAATTGGGCCAGGTGAGGGTATTCCCTCAAAGGCCCAGTCCTCTGTTCTTAATGCTACCTCGCTAACGCGGGAAATGGCGAATAGTTTGAAAGAAATATATATATATATATATGTATATATATATATATATATATATATATATCCCTGGGGATAGGGGATTAAGAATACTTCCCACGTATTCCCTGCGTGTCGTAGAAGGCGACTAAAAGGGGAGGGAGCGGGGGGCTGGAAATCCTCCCCTCTCGTTTTTTTTTTTTTTTTTTTTCCAAAAGAAGGAACAGAGAATTGGGCCAGGTGAGGGTATTCCCTCAAAGGCCCAGTCCTCTGTTCTTAATGCTACCTCGCTAACGCGGGAAATGGCGAATAGTTTAAAAGAAAAAGAAAAGAATATATATATATATATATATATATATATATATATATATATATATATATATATATACATATACATATTGTTATACATAATCGCTGTTTCCCATGTCAGCGAGGTAGTGCCAGGAAAGAGATAAAGAATGGCCCATCCACTCATATATGCATAAACGCCCATATACGCACATATACATATCAACATATATATACATACACACAGACATATACATATATACACATGTACATATTTATACTTGCTTGCCTTCATCTATTCCTGTTGCTACCCTGCCCCACAGGAAACAGCATCGCTTCCCCCTGCTTCAGCGAGGTAACACCTGGAAAACAGACAAAAAAGGCCTCATTCGTTCACACTCAGTCTCTAGCTGTCGTGTGTAATGCAACAAAACCACAGCTTCCTAGCCACATCCAGATCCCACAGACCTCTCAATGGTTTACCCCAGATTTTTCACATGCCCTGTGTGTTTATGAGTGGATTGGCTATTCTTCATTTGTTTCTTGGCACTACCTCTCTGATGTGGGAAATGGCAATCAAGTGTAATAAAAAGAATGTATAATAGTAATTGTTTTTGTTAGTTTTATTACTTTTTATTGTACTATATGTGTTACTTTTGAATGGAAAGTAGCATGGATATACATCATAACCTGACAGTTTGGTATTTGTGCATTTCTACATATCCAGTTGTAAATGTTAGCTAAATGGATATGTAAATTGCTATAGTTTTCATGTGATTTCACATGACCTTATCACTTCAATACAGTACTAACTCCATGTTGTAGAAATTAATATTTTATTCCACAGTGACCTTGTGGTAAGGTTTGGGAAGCCCGAGGAAATTTTACCTGGCCTTTTGAAATCTGTTCCAGCCTCTTCTCACTTCCTTGTGTTTCAGGAAGAGGTAAATTTACAGAAGTAATTAGTAAATTTGAACTGTTACAGAATGTAATATTTGCTTTGGTAATACATATATTAAACTGGAATATCACATGCATGTCACACAAATCATGAGCATTTTACCTTTATTTGGATTTCACACTCTTCTTATTGACTCGATCTGGGTCTCAGAATAGATCACTGGAAAATTCTTTTCCTTTTGGTGATCTTGTGTGAAGACTTTTCTCTAACCTTCTCCTTTATGCTCTTAATGCTTATGGAATGCACTGCAAAGAAGGGAAATGTAGGTTTTAAAGGTAGAAAAACATTCACCAAAGTGGTGTTTTGCAAGCAGGTATACTTTTTTATTCATCCTGCATGGCTCTTTCTCCCAAATTTGAAAAACTTATCTCTTACTTTTCTTGACTGCCTTGGGGACATCAGGTTTTAGATGTTTATTGATTGGCCAAAGGTGGTCCTATCTATATGAGCATTTTACTATAGACATCATTGAGTCCTTTACAAATGTTTAGTTTAGGCTGCTGCCTCCTCATCAGTTATGAGGCTCAAAGAGCCCTTAGCTGGTATATTACCAAGAGATGGTCAGTCAGTGATCACAAGAAACCACTTTGGAAAGAAAAGGTTTTTCAACCTTCAAAACCTACATTCTTTGGATTTAGTATACATAGAGATGAAATAACATGATGTGGTGGCCGCTTTTTTTTCGTGGTCAGAAGTTTGGCCAATTAACACTTAAATTTCTTATTGTCAGAGCAACCACTGGAACAATCTTTTTAATTCTTAGTCAATTTCATACTTATTAAACAATGACACCATGACAACACAATAATGCCTTAGTGAAAAAACTGCAGGTGAAACATATGAAATGGGCAAACAGGAAAATGTATCTCATGGATAAAGTAATGAAAAATAGGAAATAGAAATTGAAAAGATATCTGCAGGACAACCACATTTGGGCTTGGTTGGCCCAAGCTGTGGATTTAATAATAACCAAAGCCTGTACCTTGACCATGAAACTCATGTATGTGCAAATCACCACAGTGTAGATTGAGCAATTAAAAAAAATTATGACAAGGGAAGGGTTTATACCTATGAAATTCTGCAAGTATCTAAATTTATGGAATTAGTGAAAAAGATTTTGAGCGATTTGGGCCTGAACATGTAGGAGGGTGAAAGGTGTGAATGAGATAGTGTGTAATGAAACAGTGATCAACTATGAAAGAAAAAGATTTATCTCAATAATATGTTAGAATTCTTAGTGTCTTTGTTATTGTATATATAAAATTTGTTATATTTTAGGTTACAAAAGAAGAGAGGGATATTCAGCAGGAGCTGCGAGAATGGTGCAAATCTGCTGGCATCCAGATTCACACATTCTGGGGATCAAGTCTGTATCATAGGACAGATTTACCTTTCCATATTGATAAGTAAGGATATGTATCATGTACTCAATCTTAGTAACATTGTTTGTCTTAAAACCAATATATTATATGCACTGAATAGTTAGCACTGCATGGGGATGGTGAGTATTGTATATACTAACTTGGTCATTCAAGATTTGGATACAGGAGGCATGAAATCCTATAATAGAGGAACAGAAAGTGCCTAGTTAGGAGTTATCCTCATTGGCTCAGTTATCTGTTCCTGGGACTATCTTGCTGAGTCAAAAATGAATAAGCAGGTTTGAGAAAAATATTGTTATGCAATGCCAGAACTCCTTTGAAGAGGCTTCTCCAGCTTTGAGACTGTGCTTAGTGCAGAGAACTCTTTGACAAGGCAGAACTGAACTCCCATCTGCTTGTTGATGGTGATATAGCCTCATCAAAGATGAGTTCTTGCTGGTAGGATTGCAACTCACAGGTGGAACCCAAACAATCTCTCTCTCCCGATGCCACCCTACCCCACAGGATACCGCATCACCACCCCCTGTGTCAGTGAGGTAGCACCAGTAAAACAGACAAAAAAAGCCACTTTTGTTCACACTCATTCTCTAGCTGTTATGTGTAATGGCCTGAAACCTGTCCACATACCTTTCTATGGTTTACCCCAAATGTTTCACATGCCCTGGTTCAGTCCATTGGCAGCGCGTCGACCCCTGTATACCGCATCGTTCCAATTCAATCTCTTCCTTGCATGCCTCTCACCATCCTGTATGTTCAGGCCCCGATCGCTCAAAATTCTGTTCACTCCATCTTTTCACCTCCAGTTTGATCATTGTTTCCGTTGTTAGCAACTTAGTGCCAGGAAACAGATGAAGGAAGACCCATCCCCTCATCTACACACATATGTACATACATGTACATATCAACATATATACATACATATACATACACATATGTACAAATACATATATACACATGTACATATTCATACTTGCTTGCCTTCACCCATTCCCAATGCCACCCTGCCCCACAGAATCTGCATCAGCAAGGTAGTGCCAGGAAAACAGACTAAAAAAGTGCCACATTAGTGCCAGGAAAACGCTAATAAAGGTCACATTCGTTCACACTCAGTCTTTAGAAAGGTTCTGCATAACAGCAGAACACACTCATGGAAATTGGTTCTGTGGTAATAATGAATGAATAATATATAAGGGTCTACAGCACGATGAGGATTGTATGGAAATAGAGGTTGTTGTCTGTGTGGGTAATGATGAGTGTGGCTGATGGTATTTTAGTCCTTACAATGTTTTATACATGCAAAGCATAGGCTTTACATGAAAAAGTATGGAAAGGAGTGGATGTTTTTGAAATGAAATGAAATACACTTGGAACTCAGTTTTGCAGGCACAGGTTACTGTAGAAAGTAAAGTCAGGGTGATTTAAAGTACTTACATCATTCTTGTGACTGCTTGTTGTATCAAAACATCCATTAGCTTGAATGAGTTTACACCATCTCTTGGCAACTTGTGGTTGGTTTTTGAGCCTTGATGAGTCCCTACTGCGTCAGAGCTTGTCAAGTGCAAAGTGTGCTTATGGACTACATTAAGCATATTTGGTAAACCAAATCAGGTACTATATTAACAGAATTCCTTTACATCTAAACTACTATACTTCAAAGCTACTTCAAATGGAACAACATTATATGGGCATGGTCAATAAGCGTGAGTGTGTGTGTGCATATTTAACTGTAGGTATATGTATAGGTAAATGTATGTTTGTCCTTACCTGCTTGTTTGTACTTATAGTGAACTGGAATTTGATAGAGGTAAGAGTCTGGTTGTGGTAAAACTAAGATGAGATTATTTGTAATTCAACAGAGTTCCTGACACATACACTGGTTTCCGTAAAGCTGTGGAAGCTCAGAGTCGAGTCAGGAATCCCCTTGTTATGCCTGAGAAACTCAAGCCAGTACCTGAGAATATTGATCCTGGGGAGTTGCCAACACTGGACCAGCTAGGAGTGAAAGGTAAGCAATACTAAAATTCTCTGTAAGGTATAAGCTGAAACTACGAACAACTGAAGACTTCCCATATCTAGATATGGTGTTCTTACTCCTTATTTAGGAGAGAGAACACGTTTTTATTTTTCACTTTCATCTTATTTGCTGGGAATATATGAAGAAAGGTATCATTTGCCCACATCCATCCTCCAGCTGTAATGTGCAGTGTACCAAAACCACAGCTCCTATCCACAACCAGGCCTCACAGACCTTTCCATGGTTTACCCTGGCTGCTTTACATGCCTTGGTTCTGTCCACTTACAGCACATCCATCCTAGCATATAGCACCATTCCAATCACTCTATCTCATGCACATCTTTCACCTCCTGTGTGTTCAGGCCCCGATTACTTAAAATCTTTTTCACTCCATCTTTCATCTTCAATTTGGTCTTCCCCTTCTCTTGTCTCCTCCTATTTCTGATGCATATAACCTCTTTGTCAACCTTTCCTCACTCATTCTTAGCATATCACACCATTTTAGTAAACCTTCTTCAGCTCTCTTGACCACTTTTTTTAATTCCACACCTCTCTTTTACCATTTTATTATTCATTCAGTTAAACCACCTCACACCCTATATTGTCCTCAAACATTTAATTTGCAACACTTTCACCTCGTGCACCCTTTGACTAATTTCCGCTTCCAAGATTCCATTTGTTGCCGTCCACCCCCAGGTATTTAGAAGACTTCTTTCAAATTCTCTCCATTCAAATTCATGTCCCAATTAACATGTCCCTTTACTCTGCTAAACCTAATAATCTTGCTTCTTTTAATTCACATTTATTCTCATCTTCCTTGTTTCACACACTCTCCATAACTAAGTCCCCAATTTCTGTGGTTTCTGACTTTGCCACCAGTGCTATGTCACCAGCAAACAAGCAATTAACTTCCCAGGCCCCCTCATCCCCTGCAGTTTGCATACTCAGGCTGTGGTTTATATATGGAAAAATGAAACTCATTCCTAAATGTAGTAAGGCACTGTAACCATATAAGATTAAGTTTACTGCACTTGTAGATCATGTCATTAATTTCCTGTTTCATTTTGTTCACTTTTTTGACTACGTTTTAATTGCAGTGCATCTGAATGTTTACTGAACTTAATATGGTATGGCTTTTCACAGGTGCAGCACTGGACAAACGAACTGCTTTCCCCTTTTCTGGTGGTGAAACAGCTGGATTAGGAAGAGTTAAACAGTACTTATGGGACACCAACAGTATTGCTCAGTACAAGGAAACAAGGAATGGACTTCTAGGGGAAGAGTATTCAACAAAGTTTAGCCCATGGTAGGAAGATTCATACATCTTTTTAATCTGAAAAGTTAATTCAACATTGAATTTGTAATGCAAAAAGAAGTAAAACAAGGGTATGCCTGACTAGGATGTCTCATAGAGGAGAGATAGCAGAGATTGGTTCCTTATGAAGCAGATGAGGTAGGATAGCAGATATGAATGATAAGAAGGGAAAAAAGAATCCAAGGTAGCTGTAGTATAGTGAAGGAAACAGTTGAAACGAAAGAAAGGATCCTTAGGCAGTCTTTTTCATAGATCATCCTTAGATATTCTCTGTACAATACAGACAAATAAAATTTTGGATTGGGATTTATAAACTAATAGAAGAGAGTTGTTTTACCTTGTTTTATGCTTGAAAGCAATGTCAGTGTAAAACTTATCTGTGTGTATTTTGGGAATTTCCTTCATAGAACAAGGATCGCTAGTCACAAACTGCATGCAAGAAGAAAGGTGGGAATGACAAATTTCCTGAGATTAACTTGGTGCAAGACTTGTTATCCTTAATTTGGTCTTTTTTACATATTTTTTTTTATTCTACTCTAATATTGCTTTTTTTTTTTAGCTCCTATGTAACCTGGTTTAACATATTTACTGAAGGAATCCAGTGTAGCCCAAAATCTTTTCAAACACTTTCACACTACCTGTATTATGTAGCCTATATAAGAATATATAGATACCTAAAGAAAATATTTTCTTGGCAGGTTATCCCTTGGATGTCTATCTCCACGTTATATATACAGTGAAATAAAGAAATTTGAGCACATAAGAGTTGCCAATCAAAGCACGTACTGGGTGATATTTGAAATGATCTGGAGAGACTATTTTCGGTAAGTAATAGTTAATAGTTCATATCTATCACTGCAGGGATGACATGTTGTTCTGAAATCATACTATGGGATATGAGTAATATTTAGAAAGTGTTACTGATAGAAATGGCATGTGGGAAACAGGTACAAAAATCAAAAAAGAAAATAGATAATCACTGTGGGAGGACTGTACATATTGAAATTTGCAGCTCTCCCCTTCACTAGAATTTCATTCTTTATTCATTTTCTTCAAAATTGTTATAGAGCTGTTATTTTCAGTCAAGTATGCTATCTTGAAAAGGGTGTACTGATTTTACCTACTGATAAATCTTTTCAGTTCTTAAGTAAAAGTGTTTCAAATATTTTGTTATTCAACCTTTCCTCCTCTTTATCTAACTCTGCCTTGGTTGATTCTGTATCAAGTCTTCCCTCAACCATATCCTGAGCGTATGCCCTTTTTTAATATTGACCTTGTGCAAGGTTTTCAGAATTCTCTCCCAGCTTCAGTTGGATAAGGCATATAGATGTGATGGCATCCTTCATGTGCCCTAAAGGAATGTGTCCCTGATCTGTCTCTAATCCATGTTCACTTTTTCATCTCTGGTCTAAAGATACAATGTTTCACTTTTTGGAAATATGCCTTTTTGTAGTCCATACCCAAGAAAGAAGGCCATCTAGCCCTTCTATTGCTTCATCAATATCACTGTCTCTAGTCTTTGGAAATTTCTGTAACCATCAGTTACCATCATTCCTGTCTTGCAAATCACCTGATTAAGTTCACCATTATTCAAATGTAATTTTCACCTATATTTCTTTCAAAATTTCACTTTTAAATTTCAAAACACCATAGTTCAAACTGCAGTAAAATTTACGTGTTTGGCATAATGACATTCATTGTCCTGAAAATCACATATGGTGAACACCACAAAATCAGTTTGTTTTTCTACCCGTAGAAGACTGATCTGCGAGTTTCAGATCTCTTCCTTTATCACAAACAGCCTCAAAAGGATTAAGTGGCTCATTGCTGATTGAACTCCTTTGTATATTTTTTTGTATGAAAGCTGCTTCCTTAATGCTGGTGTGGTATAGATGGTGCTGTTAGCTTTAGTTGTAAGCAACTATTCCACATTTGTTTGCATATATGTGATGGGTCTTCTGTAACCATATTCTTAGCCAAAGTGGAATCAAAAGCTCTCTAACAGGTTAACTGTTCTGGTCACTTGCTTTAAGCCATCTTTTTCTATCCTCTTACTCTCCATGCTAATTACATATAATTCTATGTTCAGTTATCATGTTTTTAGTCACTTTCTAAAAAGTACTGAGTAACTATCAAGTTCTAGTGTTTCTCATATTTCACAAAATCTATTACAAATAATATTTCAGCCTCTGCTCTCGTGAACTGTTTGTGCATCCCAATCCCAAGCTCTGGAAGCATGGAATATGTCTGGCTTCTGCTTGTCATAGTTTCTGTGTAATCACCCAGATAAAGCCTGTTTTTCAGATAAGCAAAGCTGTTGAATCTGGTACCTTCATTTGTCTTCCTCTCCTCCTGTAGCTATCCCACCTGTGACTTGGGCTTGCAAACGCCTAGGGATTTTTTTTTTTGTGGGGGGGGGAACATTTGTCATTTTTCATCAAAGATTGGCTGTGATTAGGGCATACTTTTGCCCGTTACATTCAGCTATAATAGGAAAAACTTCAAAGGTTTTACAGTAAGGCTTTTTTTTTATCTAATACATCCTTTCTTGCAGATATGTATGTATGAAATATGGTGACAGAGTATTTTACCCTTCTGGCATCATGGGCAGAAAAATACAGTGGAAACGTAATCCTCAGTCTTTTGAAATGTGGAAAGGTAGGTATAAAGTTATGGCTGTTATTCTTCTTTTTTCATTTATTCTAAATTCTGTATTTTTTTTTATAGGGTTGGGTACCAAACATAGAAAATGGAATAGGATATCTTTGCACTCTCTTAAGCTTGCATGGTTGGAGCTAGGGTCCTATGTTTATAAACTGATCCCCACAGTAAGCAAGTGTGGCCTCATTTGAGTTTCATGCCCCGAGTCTTTTTCAGTTAGAGTTGGAGATGCAGGCCCATGGTTGTATTTGTATGTGATGCTGTTTCCTGTGGGGTGGGGTAGTGCCAGGAATGGATGTTAGCAATCAAATATGAATATGTACATATATATATATATATATATATATATATATAAGATGTGAAAAAAGGAGAGATAGGTAGTATGTTTGAGGAAAGGAACCTGGATGTTTTGGCTCTGAGTGAAACGAAGCTCAAGGGTAAAGGGGAAGAGTGGTTTGGAAATGTCTGGGGAGTGAAGTCAGGGGTTAGTGAGAGGACAAGAGCAAGGGAAGGAGTAGCAATACTCCTGAAACAGGAGTTGTGGGAGTATGTGATAGAATGTAAGAAAGTAAATTCTCGATTAATATGGGTAAAATTGAAAGTTGATGGAGAGAGGTGGGTGATTATTGGTGCATATGCACCTGGGCATGAGAAGAAAGATCATGAGAGGCAAGTGTTTTGGGAGCAGCTAAATGAGTGTGTTAGCGGTTTTGATGCACGAGACCGGGTTATAGTGATGGGTGATTTGAATGCAAAGGTGAGTAATGTGGCAGTTGAGGGAATAATTGGTATGCATGGGGTGTTCAGTGTTGTAAATGGAAATGGTGAAGAGCTTGTAGATTTATGTGCTGAAAAAGGACTGATGATTGGGAATACCTGGTTTAAAAAGCGAGATATACATAAGTATACTTATGTAAGTAGGAGAGATGGCCAGAGAGCGTTATTGGATTACGTGTTAATTGACAGGCGTGCGAAAGAGAGACTTTTGGATGTTAATGTGCTGAGAGGTGCAACTGGAGGGATGTCTGATCATTATCTTGTGGAGGCTAAGGTGAAGATTAGTATGGGTTTTCAGAAAAGAGGAGTGAATGTTGGGGTGAAGAGGGTGGTGAGAGTAAGTGAGCTTGGGAAGGAGACCTGTGTGGGGAAGTACCAGGAGAGACTGTGTACAGAATGGAAAAAGGTGAGAACAATGGAAGTAAGGGGAGTCGGGGAGGAATGGGATGTATTTAGGGAATCAGTGATGGATTGCGCAAAAGATGCTTGTGGCATGAGAAGAGTGGGAGGTGGGCTGTTTAGAAAGGGTAGTGAGTGGTGGGATGAAGAAGTAAGAGTATTAGTGAAAGAGAAGAGAGAGGCATTTGGACGATTTTTGCAGGGAAAAAATGCAATTGAGTGGGAGAAGTATAAAAGAAAGAGACAGGAGGTCAAGAGAAAGGTGCAAGAGGTGAAAAAAAGGGCAAATGAGAGTTGGGGTGAGAGACTATCAGTAAATTTTAGGGAGAATAAAAAGATGTTCTGGAAGGAGGTAAATAGGGTACGTAAGACAAGGGAGCAAATGGGAACTTCAGTGAAGGGCGTAAATGGGGAGGTGATAACAAGTAGCGGTGATGTGAGAAGGAGATGGAATGAGTATTTTGAAGGTTTGTTGAATGTGTCTGATGACAGAGTGGCAGATATAGGGTGTTTTGGTCGAGGTGGTGTGCAAAGTGAGAGGGTTAGGGAAAATGATTTGGTAAACAGAGAAGAGGTAGTAAAAGCTTTGCGGAAGATGAAAGCCGGCAAGGCAGCAGGTTTGGATGGTATTGCAGTGGAATTTATTAAGAAAGGGGGTGACTGTATTGTTGACTGGTTGGTAAGGTTATTTAATGTATGTATGACTCATGGTGAGGTGCCTGAGGATTGGCGGAATGCGTGCATAGTGCCATTGTACAAAGGCAAAGGGGATAAGAGTGAGTGCTCAAATTACAGAGGTATAAGTTTGTTGAGTATTCCTGGTAAATTATATGGGAGGGTATTGATTGAGAGGGTGAAGGCATGTACAGAGCATCAGATTGGGGAAGAGCAGTGCGGTTTCAGAAGTGGTAGAGGATGTGTGGATCAGGTGTTTGCTTTGAAGAATGTATGTGAGAAATACTTAGAAAAGCAAATGGATTTGTATGTAGCATTTATGGATCTGGAGAAGGCATATGATAGAGTTGATAGAGATGCTCTGTGGAAGGTATTAAGAATATATGGTGTGGGAGGCAAGTTGTTAGAAGCAGTGAAAAGTTTTTATCGAGGATGTAAGGCATGTGTACGTGTAGGAAGAGAGGAAAGTGATTGGTTCTCAGTGAATGTAGGTTTGCGGCAGGGGTGTGTGATGTCTCCATGGTTGTTTAATTTGTTTATGGATGGGGTTGTAAAGGAGGTAAATGCAAGAGTCCTGGAAAGAGGGGCAAGTATGAAGTCTGTTGGGGATGAGAGAGCTTGGGAAGTGAGTCAATTGTTGTTCGCTGATGATACAGCGCTGGTGGCTGATTCATGTGAGAAACTGCAGAAGCTGGTGACTGAGTTTGGTAAAGTGTGTGGAAGAAGAAAGTTGAGAGTAAATGTGAATAAGAGCAAGGTTATTAGGTACAGTAGGGGTGAGGGTCAAGTCAAATTGGGAGGTGAGTTTGAATGGAGAAAAACTGGAGGAAGTGAAGTGTTTTAGATATCTGGGAGTGGATCTGTCAGCGGATGGAACCATGGAAGCGGAAGTGGATCATAGGGTGGGGGAGGGGGCGAAAATTTTGGGAGCCTTGAAAAATGTGTGGAAGTCGAGAACATTATCTCGGAAAGCAAAAATGGGTATGTTTGAGGGAATAGTGGTTCCAACAATGCTGTATGGTTGCGAGGCGTGGGCTATGGACAGAGATGTGCGCAGGAGGATGGATGTGCTGGAAATGAGATGTTTGAGGACAATGTGTGGTGTGAGGTGGTTTGATCGAGTAAGTAACGTAAGGGTAAGAGAGATGTGTGGAAATAAAAAGAGCGTGGTCGAGAGAGCAGAAGAGGGTGTTTTGAAATGGTTTGGGCACATGGAGAGAATGAGTGAGGAGAGATTGACCAAGAGGATATATGTGTCGGAGGTGGAGGGAACGAGGAGAAGAGGGAGACCAAATTGGAGGTGGAAAGATGGAGTGAAAAAGATTTTGTGTGATAGGGGCCTGAACATGCAGGAGGGTGAAAGGAGGGCAAGAAATAGAGTGAATTGGAGTCATGTGGTATACCGGGGTTGACGTGCTGTCAGTGGATTGAAGCAAGGCATGTGAAGCGTCTGTGGTAAACCATGGAAAGCTGTGTAGGTATGTATATTTGCGTGTGTGGACGTGTGTATGTACATGTGTATGGGGGGGGGGGGTTGGGCCATTTCTTTCGTCTGTTTCCTTGCGCTACCTCGCAAACGCGGGAGACAGCGACAAAGTATAAAAAAAAAAAAAAAAAAAAAAAAAAATATATATATATATATATATATATATTTTTTTTTTCATACTATTCGCTATTTCCCGCGATAGCGAGGTAGCGTTAAGAACAGAGGACTGGGCCTTTGAGGGAATATCCTCACCTGGAACAGAGATATATATATATATATATATATATATATATATATATATATATATATATATATATCTTTCTTTCAAACTATTCGCCATTTCCCGCATTAGCGAGATAGCATTAAGAACAGAGAACTGGGCCTTTGAGGGAATATCCTCACCTGGCCCCCTTCTCTGATCCTTCTTTTGGAAAAAAAAAAAATATGTATATGTGTTTGATGATAAAGTGGCAGATATAGGGTGTTTTGGTCGAGGTGGTGTGCAAAGTGAGAGGGTTAGGGAAAATGATTTGGTAAACAGAGAAGAGGTAGTAAAAGCTTTGCGGAAGATGAAAGCCGGCAAGGCAGCAGGTTTGGATGGTATTGCAGTGGAATTTATTAAAAAAGGGGGTGACTGTATTATTGACTGGTTGGTAAGGTTATTTAATGTATGTATGACTCATGGTCATGGGATGGGGTTTATGGATGGGGTTGTAAGGGAGGTAAATGCAAGAGTCCTGGAAAGAGGGGCAAGTATGAAGTCTGTTGGGGATGAGAGAGCTTGGGAAGTGAGTCAGTTGTTGTTCGCTGATGATACAGCGCTGGTGGCTGATTCATGTGAGAAACTGCAGAAGCTGGTGACTGAGTTTGGTAAAGTGTGTGGAAGAAGAAAGTTGAGAGTAAATGTGAATAAGAGCAAGGTTATTAGGTACAGTAGGGGTGAGGGTCAAGTCAATTGGGAGGTGAGTTTGAATGGAGAAAAACTGGAGGAAGTGAAGTGTTTTAGATATCTGGGAGTGGATCTGTCAGCGGATGGAACCATGGAAGCGGAAGTGGATCATAGGGTGGGGGAGGGGGCGAAAATTTTGGGAGCCTTGAAAAATGTGTGGAAGTCGAGAACATTATCTCGGAAAGCGAAAATGGGTATGTTTGAGGGAATAGTGGTTCCAACAATGTTGTATGGTTGCGAGGCGTGGGCTATGGATAGAGATGTGCGCAGGAGGATGGATGTGCTGGAAATGAGATGTTTGAGGACAATGTGTGGTGTGAGGTGGTTTGATCGAGTAAGTAACGTAAGGGTAAGAGAGATGTGTGGAAATAAAAAGAGCGTGGTTGAGAGAGCAGAAGAGGGTGTTTTGAAATGGTTTGGGCACATGGAGAGAATGAGTGAGGAGAGATTGACCAAGAGGATATATGTGTCGGAGGTGGAGGGAACGAGGAGAAGAGGGAGACCAAATTGGAGGTGGAAAGATGGAGTGAAAAAGATTTTGTGTGATCGGGGCCTGAACATGCAGGAGGGTGAAAGGAGGGCAAGGAATAGAGTGAATTGGAGTCATGTGGTATACAGGGGTTGACGTGCTGTCAGTGGATTGAATCAAGGCATGTGAAGCGTCTGGGGTAAACCATGGAAAGCTGTGTAGGTATGTATATTTGCGTGTGTGGACGTGTGTATGTACATGTGTATGGGGGGGGGGGTTGGGCCATTTCTTTCGTCTGTTTCCTTGCGCTACCTCGCAAACGCGGGAGACAGCGACAAAGTATAAAAAAAAAAAAAAAAAAAATGACTCATGGTGAGGTGCCTGAGGATTGGCGGAATGCGTGCATAGTGCCATTGTACAAAGGCAAAGGGGATAAGAGTGAGTGCTCAAATTACAGAGGTATAAGTTTGTTGAGTATTCCTGGTAAATTATATGGGAGGGTATTGATTGAGAGGGTGAAGGCATGTACAGAGCATCAGATTGGGGAAGAGCAGTGTGGTTTCAGAAGTGATAGAGGATGTGTGGATCAGGTGTTTGCTTTGAAGAATGTATGTGAGAAATACTTAGAAAAGCAAATGGATTTGTATGTAGCATTTATGGATCTGGAGAAGGCATATGATAGAGTTGACAGAGATGCTCTGTAGAAGGTATTAAGAATATATGGTGTGGGAGGCAAGTTGTTAGAAGCAGTGAAAAGTTTTTATCGAGGATGTAAGGCATGTGTACGTGTAGGAAGAGAGGAAAGTGATTGGTTCTCAGTGAATGTAGGTTTGCGGCAGGGGTGTGTGATGTCTCCATGGTTGTTTAATTTGTTTATGGATGGGGTTGTTAGGGAGGTGAATGCAAGAGTTTTGGAAAGAGGGGCAAGTATGAAGTCTGTTGGGGATGAGAGAGCTTGGGAAGTGAGTCAGTTGTTGTTCGCTGATGATACAGCGCTGGTGGCTGATTCATGTGAGAAACTGCAGAAGCTGGTGACTGAGTTTGGTAAAGTGTGTGAAAGAAGAAAGTTAAGAGTAAATGTGAATAAGAGCAAGGTTATTAGGTACAGTAGGGTTGAGGGTCAAGTCAATTGGGAGGTGAGTTTGAATGGAGAAAAACTGGAGGAAGTAAAGTGTTTTAGATATCTGGGAGTGGATCTGGCAGCGGATGGAACCATGGAAGCGGAAGTGGATCATAGGGTGGGGGAGGGGGCGAAAATTCTGGGAGCCTTGAAGAATGTGTGGAAGTCGAGAACATTATCTCGGAAAGCAAAAATGGGTATGTTTGAAGGAATAGTGGTTCCAACAATGCTGTATGGTTGCGAGGCGTGGGCTATGGATAGAGTGGTGCGCAGGAGGATGGATGTGCTGGAAATGAGATGTTTGAGGACAATGTGTGGTGTGAGGTGGTTTGATCGAGTAAGTAACGTAAGGGTAAGAGAGATGTGTGGAAATAAAAAGAGCGTGGTTGAGAGAGCAGAAGAGGGTGTTTTGAAATGGTTTGGGCACATGGAGAGAATGAGTGAGGAAAGATTGACCAAGAGGATATATGTGTCGGAGGTGGAGGGAACGAGGAGAAGAGGGAGACCAAATTGGAGGTGGAAAGATGGAGTGAAAAAGATTTTGTGTGATCGGGGCCTGAACATGCAGGAGGGTGAAAGGAGGGCAAGGAATAGAGTGAATTGGAGCGATGTGGTATACCGGGGTTGACGTGCTGTCAGTGGATTGAATCAGGGCATGTGAAGCGTCTGGGGTAAACCATGGAAAGCTGTGTAGGTATGTATGTATATTTGCGTGTGTGGACGTATGTATATACATGTGTATGGGGGTGGGTTGGGCCATTTCTTTCGTCTGTTTCCTTGCGCTACCTCGCAAACGCGGGAGACAGCGACAAAGCAAAAAAAAAAAAAAAAAAAAAAAAAATAATGTATATGTCTCTGCATGTGTATGTATCTGTGTATATGTTATGTTTATTTATTATACTTTGTCACTGTCTCCCGCATCAGCTAGGTAGCGCAAGGAAACAGAAGAAAGAGTGGCCCAACCCACCCACACATACATGTATATACATACATATGCATATATACATACCTATAGATTTCAACGTATACATATATATACATACACATACATATACTTATATACACATGTACTTAATTCATACTTGCTGCCTTTATTCATTCCTATTGCCACCCCGCTACACATGAAATGACAACAAAGGCCACATTCGTTCACACTCAGTCTCTAGCTGTCATGTATAATGTATAATGCAAGGAAACCACAGCTCCCTTTCCACATCCAGGCCCCACAAAACTTTCCATGGTTTACCCCAGATGCCTCACATGCCCTGGTTCAATCCACTGACAGCATGTCAACCCCAGTATACCACATCGTTCCAATTCACTCTATTCCTTGCACGCCTTTCACCCTCCTGCATGTTCAGGCCCTGATCGCTCAAAATCTTTTTCACTCCATCTTTCTACCTCCAATTTGGTCTCCCACTTCTCCTCGTTCCCTCCACCTCTGACACATATATCCTCTTTGTCAATCTTTCCTCACTCATTCTCTCCATGTGACCAAACCACTTCAAAACATCCACTTCTGCTCTCTCAACCACACTCTTTTTATTACCACACATCTCTCTTACCCTTTCATTACATACTCGATCAAACCACCTCACACCACATATTGTCCTCAAACATCTCATTTCCAACAAATCCACCCTCCTCTGCACAACTCTATCTATAGCCCATGCCTTCCAACCATATAACATTGTTGGAACCACTATTCCTTCAAACATACCCATTTTTGCTTTCTGAGATAATGGTCTCGCCTTCCACTCATTTTTCAACGCTCCCAGAACTTTCGCCCCCATCCCCCACCCTGTGACTCACTTCTGCTTCCATGGTTGCATCTGCTGCTAAATCCACTCCCAGATATCTAAAACACTTAACTTCCTCCAGTTTTTCTCCATTCAAACTTACCTTCCAATGGACTTGTCCCTCAACCCTACTGTACCTAATAACCTTGCTCTTATTCACATTTACTCTCAGCTTTCTTCTTTCACACACTTTACCAAACTGTCACCAGCTTCTGTAGTTTCTCACCTGAATCAGCCACCAGCGCTGTTTCATCAGCGAACAACTGACTCACTTCCCAAGCCCTCTCATCCACAACAGACAGCATACTTGCCCCTCTCTCCAAAACTCTTGCATTCTCCTCCCTAACAACCCCATCCATAATTAAACAACCTTGGAGACATCACGCACCCCTGCCACAAACCAACATTCACCGAGAGCCAACCACTTTCCTCTCTTCTTACTTGTACATATGCCTTACATCCTCGATGAAAACTTTTCACTGCTTCTAGCAACTTGCCTCCCACACCATATATTCTTAATACCTTCCACAGAGCATCTCTATCAACTCTTATCATATGCCTTCTCCATTTGCTTTTCTAAGTATTTCTCACATATATTCTTCAAAGTAAACACCTGATCCACACGTACTCTACCACTTCTGAAACCACACTGCTCTTCCCCAGTCTGATGCTCTGTACATGATTTTACCCTCTCAGTCAATACCATCCCATATAATTTCCCAGGAATACTCAACAAACTTATACCTCTGTAATTTGAGCACTCACCTTTGTCCCCTTTGCCTTTGTACAATGGCACTATACATGCATCCTCAGGCACCCCACCATGAGTCATACATACATTAAATATCCTTACCAACCAGTCAACAACAGAGTCACCCCCTTTTTTAATAAATTCCACTGCAATACCATTCAAACCTGCTGCCTTGCCAGCTTTCATCTTCCACAAAGCTTTTACTACCTCTTCTCTGTTTACCAAATCATTCTCCCTAACCCTCTCACTTTGCACACCACCTCGACCAAAACACCCTATATCTGCCTCTCTATCATGTAGCACATTCAACAAACCTTCAAAATACTCACTCCATCTCCTCTTATCACCACTACTTGTTATTACTACCCATTAGCCCCCTTCACCAATGTTCCCATTTGTTCTCCTGTCTTACGCTCTTTATTTACCTCCTTCCAAAACATCTTTTTATTCTCCCCAAAATTTAATGATTCTCTCACCCCAACTCTCATTTGCCCTCTTTTTCACCTCTTGCACCTTTCTCTAGACCTCCTGCCTCTTTCTTTTATACATCTCCCGGTCATTTGCACTATTTTCCAGCAAAACTCATCCAAATGCCTCTCTCATCTCTTTCACTAATAATCTTACTTCATCCCACCACTCACTACCTTGTCTTATCTGCCCACCTCCCACACTTCTCATGCCACAAGCATCTTTTGCGCAAGCCATCACTGCTTCCATAAATGCATCCCATTCCTCCCCCACTCCCCTTACGTCTTTTGCTTTCACCTTCTTCCATTCTGCACTCAGTCTCTCCTGGTACTTCCTCACACAATTCTCCTTCCCAAGCTCACTTACTGTCACCACTCTCTTCACCCCAACATTCTCTCTTCTTTTCTGAAAACCTCTACAAATCTTCACCTCCACAAGATAATGATCAGACATCCCTCCAGTTACACCTCTCAGCACATTAACATCCAAGTCTCTCTTTCGTGCGCCTATCAATTAACACGTAATCCAATAATGGTCTCTTGCCATCTCTCCTACTTACATACGTATACTTATGTATATCTCTCTTTTTGAACCAGGTATTCCCAATCACCAGTCTTTTTTCAGCATACAAATCTACAAGCTCTTTACCATTTCCATTTACAACATTGAACACCCCATGTACACCAATTATTCCCTCAAGTGCCACATTACTCACCTTTACATTCAAATCACCCATCACTATAACCCGGTCTCGTGCATCAAAGCTACTAACACACTCACTCAGCTGCTCCCAAAACACTTGCCTCTCATGATCTTTCTTCTCATGCCCAGGTGCATAGGCATCAATAATCACCCATCTCTCTCCATTCACTCTCAGTTTTACCTATATCAATCTAGAGTTTACTTTCTTACACTCTATCACATACTCCCACCGCTCCTGTTTCAGGAGTAGTGCTTCTCCTTCCCTTGCCCTTGTCCTCTCACCAACCCATGTCTTTACTCCCAAAACATTCCCAAACCAATCTTCCCCTTTACCCTTGAGCTTCGTTTCACTCAGAGCCAAAACATCCAGGTTCCTTTCCTCAAACAAACTACCTATCTCTCCTTTTTTCTCATCTTGGTTACATCCACACACATTTAGACACCCCAATCTGAGCATTCGAAGAGGATGATATGTATATGTATGTATATGTGCATGTTTGGAGAAAGCTGAGAGTCAATGTGAATAAGAGCAAGGTTATTAGGTTCAGCAGGGTTGAGGGACAAGTTAGTTGGAATGTATGTTTGAATGGAGAAAAACTGGAGAAAGTGAAGTGTTTTAGATATGTGGGAGTGGATTTAGCAGGAAATGGAACCATGGAAGTGAAGGAAGTGAGTCACAGGATGGGGGAGGGGGCAAAGGTTCTGGGAGTGATGAAGAATGTGTGGAAAGAGAGAATGTTATCTCGAAGAGCAAAAATGGGTATGTTTGTGAAGGAATAGTAGTTCCAACAGTATTATATAGTTGCGAGGAGTGGGCTATAGGTAGGGTTGTACAGAGGAAGGTGGATGCGTTGGAAATGAAATGTTTGAGGATCATATGTTGTGTGAGGTGGTTTGATCGAGTAAGTAATGAAAGGGTAAGAGAGATGTGTGGTAATAAATAGAGTGTAGTTGAGAGAGCAGAAGAGGGTGTGTTGAAATGGTTTGGACATATGGAGAGAATGAGTGAGGAAAGATTGACAAAGAGAATACATGTGTTAGAAGTGGAGGGAACAAGGAGAAGCGGAGACCAAATTGGAGGTGGAAGGATGGGGTGAAAAAGGTTTTGAGTGATCAGGGACTGAACATGCAGGAGGGTGAGAGGTGTGGACAGAATAGAGTGAATTAGAATGATGTGGTTTACTGGGGTCGACATACTGTCAGTAGACTGGACCAGGGCATGTAAACCATGGAAAGGTCAGTGAGGCATGGATATTTGAATGTAGCCTTTTTTTGTCTGTTTTCCTGGCACTACCTTGCTGTTGCAGGGGTTAGCAATGCTGTTTCCTGTAGGGTGAGGTGGTGCCAGGAATGGATGAAGGCAAGCAAATATAAATATCTACATGTGTATATATGTATAAGTCTGTGTATGTATGTGTATATATGTTTATATGTATATGTATATGCAAATATATGTATGTAAATGAGTGGATGGGTCTTTCTTCATCTGTTTCCTGGCACAAGACCATTTTATGAGATCATGCAGCTTTGAGATTGCATTTCATGGAGAATTGGATTAAGTTAAACAGCTTTAAGGCTGGAAGGTGTTCAGCAAGCAACACCCACCTTTGCATTCCTGACACACCCATACTTCCCTTACCTAGAATTGATCAATGTGGTAGATAATGTGTTTTTCTGAATTACATTTTATAAGAAAAACAATAGTTTGGATAGTTTTTTGTGCTTAATCATATAAATAGAGGTTTTATGCATATCCTAGATCATTCTTACTACTGTGACCTCTTGCAAAATTAGAGGAACTTTTTTTTTTCTTAACTTAGGAACATTAAGAAGTAGTAGTAGGTAGGAGCATTAGAAAGAAGTAATTATTAGGAACATTAGGTAGGAGTTTCTGCAAACACTGCACTAGACTTTTAAGGGTGAGGCACTAAAGGCTAAGAAGTGGCATGGAGTTCTTTAGTTATGGAGACTTTGTCATGGCCATCCAACTGCAATGGGCATCAGAGATATAGATAGATATAGATAAATAGATAGGAACAGTTGAGAAAAAAAACAAATGAAAAAAGGATTCTGCTATTTTTTGCACAGTGGGAGGCCATAAAAAGGAACTTGACACTGAAAGAGTTAATGTTACAAAAGTTTAAGAAGCAAGGCACAGTTGGTTTAGAACTTCCTTCCCATATACCTGAATTAAGTATTACTAACCATTGTTTACAGATGGCAGAACAGGAGTACCCTTTGTTGATGCTAACATGCGTGAGTTGAAGGAAACTGGGTGGATGAGTAACCGAGGTCGTCAGAATGTTGCTTCATTTCTTATCAAAGACCTGGGTCTAGATTGGAGACTTGGAGCTGAGTGGTTTGAGTCACAGCTGGTAAGTATATTTATTATACTTTGTCGCTGTCTCCCACATTAGTGAGGTAGCACAAGGAAATAGATGAAAGAATGGCCCAACTCACCCACATACACATGTATATATATACACATCCACACATGCGCATATACATACCTATACATTTCAACATATACATATATATACATAGACATATACATATATACACATCTATATAATTCTTACTTGCTGCCTTTATTCATTCCCGTCGCCACCCTGCCACACATGAAATGACAACCCCCTCCCCTTGCATGCGCATGAGGTAGTGCTAGGAAAAGGCAACAAAGGCCACATTCGTTCACACACAAGTCTGTAGCTGTCATGTATAATGCCCCAAAACCACAGCTCCCTTTCCACATCCAGGCCCCACAACACTTTCTATGGTTTACCCCAGATGCCTCACATGCCATGGTTCAATCCTTTGACAGCACATCGACCCCGGTATACCACATTGTTCCAGTTCACTCTATTCCTTGCACGCCTTTCATCCTCCTACATGTTCAGGCCCTGATTGCTCAAAATCTTTTTCACCCCATCTTTCCACCTCCAATTTGGTCTCCCACTTCTCCTCGTTCCCTCCACCTCTGACACATATATCCTCTTTGTCAATCTTTCCTCACTCATTCTCTCCATGTGACCAAACCATTTCAAAACACCCACTTCTGCTCTCTCAGCCAAACTCTTTTTAATTACCACATATCTCTTACACTTTCGTTGCTTACTCAGTCAAACCACCTCACACCACATACTGTCCTCAAAGATCGCATTTCCAAAACATCCACCCTCCTCCACACAGCTGTATCTATAGCTCATGCCACACAACCATATAACATTGTTGGAACCACTATTCCTTCAAACATACCCATTTTTGCTTTCCAAGATAATGTTCTCACCTTCCACACATTTTTCAACGCTCTCAGAACTTTTGCCCCCTCCCCCACCCTGTGACTCACTTCCGCTTATATGGTACCATCCGCTGCCAAATCCACTCCCAGATATCTAAAATACTTCACTTCCTCCAGTTTTTCTTCATTGAAACTTACCTCTCAATTGAATTGTCCCTCAACCCTTCTGTACCTAATAACCTTGCTTTTATTCACATTTACTTTCGGCTTTCTTCTTTTGCACACTTTACCAAAATCAGTCACCAGCTTCTGCAGTTTCACACCTGAATCAGCCACTTGCACTGTATCATCAGCGAACAACAACTGACTCACTTCCCTTGCTCTCTCATCCACAACAGACTGCATACTTGCCTCTCTCTCCAAAACTCTTGTATGCACCTCCATAACAACCCCATCCATAAACAAATTAAACACCATGGAGACATCATGCACCCCTGCAGCAAACCAATATTCACTGAGAACCAATCACTTTCCTCTCTTCTTACTCATATACATGCCTTACATCCTCGATAAAAACTTTTCACTGCTTCTAACAACTTGCCTCCCACACCATATATTCTTAATACCTTCCACAGAGCATCTCTTTCAACTCTGTCATATGCCTCCTCCAGATCCATAAATGCTACATACAAATCGATTTGCTTTTCTAAGTATTTCTCACATACATTCTTCAAAGCAAACACCTGATCCACACATCCTCTACCACTTCTGAAACCACACTGCTCTTCCCCAGTCTAATGCTCTGTACATGCCTTCACCCGCTCAATCAATACCATCCCATATAATTTCCTAGGAATACTCAGCAAACTTATACCTCTGTAATTTGAGCACTCACCTTTATCCCCTTTGCCTTTGTACAGTCGCACTATGCATGCATTCCACCAATCCTTAGGCACCTCACCATGAGTCATACATACATTAAATATCCTTACCAACCAGTCAACAACACAGTCAGCCCTTTTTTTAATAAATTCCACTGCATTACCATCCAAACCCGCTGCCTTTCCAGCTTTCATCTTCCGCAAAGCTTTTACTACCTCTTCTCTGTTTACCAAATCATTCTTCCTAAACCTCTTACTTTGCACACCACCTTGACCAAAACACCCTATATCTGCCACTCTATCATCTAACGCATTCAACAAACCTGCAAAATACTCACTCCATCTCCTCACATCACCACTACTTGTTATCACCTCCCCATTAGCCCCCTTCACCGATGTTCCCATTTGTTCTCGTGTCTTACGCACTTTATTTACCTCCTTCCAAAACATCTTTTTATTCTCCCTAAAATTTAATGATTCTCTCACCCCAACTCTCATTTGCCCTCTTTTTCACCTCTTGCACCTTTCTCTCGACCTCCTGCCTCTTTCTTTTATACATCTCCCAGTCATTTGCACTATTTTCCAGCAAAACTCATCCAAATGCCTCTCTCTTCTCTTTCACTAATAATCTTACTTCTTCATCCCACCACTCACTACCCTTTCTAATGTGCCCACCTCCCACACTTTTCATGTCACAAGCATCTTTTGCACGAGCCTTCACTGCTTCCATAAATACATCCCATTCCTCCCCCACTCCCCATTCATCCTTTGCTTTCACCTTTTTCCATTCTGCACTCAGTCTCTTCTGTTACTTCCTCACAAAGTCTCCTTCCCAAGCTCACTTACCTTCACCACTTTCTTCACCCCAACATTCTCTCTTCTTTTCTGAAAACCTCTTCAGATCTTCCTTCACCTTCACCTCCACAAGAACAAGATAATGATCAGACATCCCTCCAGTTACATCTCTCAGCACATTAACATCCAAAAGTTTCTCTTTCACACGCCTATCAATTAACACATAATCCAATAACGCTTTCTGGCCATCTCTCCTACTTACATACGTATACTTATGTATATCTCTCTTTTTAAACCAGGTATTCCCAATCATCAGTCCTTTTTCAGCACACAAATCTACAAGCTCTTCACCATTTCCATTTACAACATTGAGCACTCCATGTACATCAGTTATTTCCTCAGCTGCCACATTACTCACCTGTGCATTCAAATCACCCATCACTATAACCTGGTCTTGTGCATCAAAACTACTAACACACTCACTCAGCTGCTCCCACTTGCCTCTCATGATCTTTCTTCTCATGCCCAGGTGCATATGCACCAATAATCATCCATCTCTCTCTATCCACTTTCAGTTTTACCCATATCAATCTAGAGTTTACCTTGTTACACTCTATCACATACTCCCACCTGCTCCTGTTTCAGGAGTAGTGCTACTCCTTCCCTTGCTCTTGTCCTCTCACCAACCCCTGACTTTACTTCCAAAACATTCCCAAACCACTCTTCCCCTCTACCCTTGAACTTCGTTTCACTCAGAGCCAAAACATCCAGGTTCCTTTCCTCAAACATACTACTTATCTCTCCTTTTTTCTCATCTTGGTTACATCCACACACATTTTTAGACACCCCAATCTGAGCCTTCGAGGAGGATGACCACTCCCCGTGTGATTCCTTCTTCTGTTTCCCCTTTTAGAAAGTTAAAATACAAGGAGGGGTGGGTTTCTAGGCCCCGCTCCCATCCCCTTTAGTCGCCTTCTACGACACATGAGGAATGTGTGGGAAGTATTCTTTCTCCCCATCCCCAGGGATGTGATAAAGTATGGTAAATTTATATACAAGATCTCAAGGGGCACCATAATTCAGCGGTTATGTTCTGCACTAATAACTTATGAACAAATAAGAGTCCTAAAACCAGAAAGGTTGAGAGAAGTTATTTCCTTAATCCTTAAATGTTCTTTAACCCTTAAATGATAGGAGTCGCACAAATATAGTTGCCTTGAGTAAGACGAAATTTATACACCCGGTGCTGATTTTTGTGGGCTTTTGTTTGTTCTGCTCACCAATATTATGATATTCATATGGCTATTAGGTTTGGCCTTGGTTTCTGCCCTGTGTGGGCAGAGTGAGCAGTGACTTATTGATGCTTCAGAGTGAGATGCACACCTTCCTCTACAACTGAGGGATCTGTTTGTTAACTGTACCATAATACCATGGACATGACATGGTGATCTTGGGTGAAGGGAAAAAATGAGAAAGTGTAGAAATTAATCTGAGCTCCACAGGTGTTTGTAGACCTGACTCTTAAAGATAGATTGTAAGAAAAGATGAAAGGAGAAAGAAAACTTCATAGCTCTGCTATTCTTGGGAATAGGTTTCATAATGGTCAGTCCTCAAGTGGCTGGTCCTCACACAATAACTGTGGGAACCAGCACCCAGATGTGTCTTTGGTCCAGGCCAAGGATACAGGCAGCTAGCTTATGAAAACTGCGGCACAGTTAGGGCTATGCTTGAAGGTTTCTATGGAATTAAAAAATGCTTGGCAGATCAAGTGAGGCATACCTATATCAGTATAAGTTAAAAATAGAACCTCCAGTAGGAGACTATGTATAGGAAGACCAAAAGTCTATTTTCTTCATCAAGAAGAAAATGTAGAACTTGTAGTATGTTCCTTATAAAAAAAAAATGAAAAAAAAAAAATCCTTTTTTTAAGGCTCCAGTCATGGATGAAAGTCCACATTAGGGAACAGCCTTAATTGAAATATAGAGTTATCAAATGGAAAAAGAAAAGACAGGGTTCTATATTTATTAATTTTGGAGGAAATCAGTGCAAGGTATACAGCAGGTAAGTTGGTTAGAGTCTGAATATCAATTTTGGCAACCCATTTGTTAAGTCATTATTTAAGCTGACTCCTTTCACCAAACCATACTAAACATGGTATTTTATTAATTTTTTGAAATATTCAAGGATTAAACATAGAAAATTGTGCCCTTACCCTCCAGCTAGACCACGATGTTTGCAGTAACTATGGGAACTGGAATTATGCAGCTGGCATTGGCAATGACCCCCGGGAGAACAGGAAGTTCAACATGATAAAACAAGGACTGGATTATGACCCTGAGGTAAGTTGCTTTTAAAATTATTGTTTTCTTTATTCTGAACCATACATCTGTATGCTTAAGTCAACATCTATTTATTCTATTACCCACTGATTAGAGGTGCCATCACACTAGTGAGAAATAAGGTTTGATTGACTAGTTCTGTAAAAAAGAAAAAAAAAAGTGCCTTATCATGTGTTTTCTTATGTATAGAGAAAAAAATACTCCTACAGTTTATGATTACTGATTACTAGAAAAAATACTTGTATTAGGATTTATTTTAAAGGAAAAAGGTGTATTGTTTAGTGATTATTGTGAAATGCATTATTACCATTCTTTATTTTATTTATATTTATTTTGCTTTGTCGCTGTCTCCCGCGTTAGCGAGGTAGCGCAAGGAAACAGATGAAAGAATGGCCCAACCCACCCACATACACATGTATATACATACACGTCCACACACGCAAGTATACATACCTATACATCTCAATGTATACATATATATACACACAGACATATACATATATACATAATTCATACTGTCTGCCTTTATTCATTCCCATCGCCACCTCGCCACACATGGAATAACAACCCCCTCCCCCCTCATGTGTGCGAGGTAGTGCTAGGAAAAGACAACAAAGGCCCCATTTGTTCACACTCAGTCTCTAGCTGTCATGTAATAATGCACTGAAACCACAGCTCCTTTTCCACTTTCCACCATTCTTAGTGGATATATATATTTCCCCAAACTCCTTTAAGTAAATTAGATTGAAATAAATACAGGCTTTCTCACTTTGCATGGGGATCTTTAGGAAAAAAAAAAGTAAATTTGTTGAAAGATGTACTTTACATGAAGGGTATTCATAAATTGCTGCAAGGGAGCACAATTAAAAGCAACTGTAAATTCTATTAGAAATGGAGTTTTATAATTTTATGACAGTTTTGCTTACTATTTCTCTTTTAGGGGGAATTCATTCGTATGTGGATTCCAGAACTTAACAATATCAAGAGCGCAATGGTTCACACTCCTTGGAAGATGTCAGCATTTGATCAGAAAGAAGCTGGTGTCATTCTTGGAGACAACTACCCAAATCCTATTGTCATTGCACCTGAATGGAGTCGCCATGACTCCAAAATAGTGAGTGTTCTTTATAAGTAAGGTAGCCTTGTCTTTTCTATGCATGTAAATGAAAACCAAAATTCAGTATGCATACCTATACATTACCTTTAATTCCCTTCTGTTTGCATTCCATCCCACACCATATACTCTGTAAGACCTTCCATAAAGCATCTCTGTTAACCCAATAATGTGCCGTCTCCAGATTCATAAATGCCACATACAAATCCATCTATTTTTCTAAGTATTTCTCGAACACATTCTTCAAAGCAAACACCTGATCTACAAATCCTCTACCACTTCTGAAAGCACACTTCTCTCCAATCTGATGCTTTGTACATGCTTTCACCCTCTCAATCTATACTCTACCATGAACTTTTTCAGGTATACTAAACAAACTTTTGCCTCATTAGTTTGAACACACCTTTACCCCCGTTGCCTTTATATGTGACACTATACTTGCATTCCTCCAATCCTCATTCACTTCATGAATATATACACATGATGATCACACTAGTCCATGATGATAGTTTGAAGGTGAAATCACAATTCAATAGTATTTCAGAGAATTTCATTTAATATGTAATTTTATCCCTGGGGATAGGGGAGAAAGAATACTTCCCACGTATTCCCTGCGTGTCGTAGAAGGCGACTAAAAGGGGAGGGAGCGGGTGGCTGGAAACCCTCCCCTCTCTTTTTTTTTTTAATTTTCCAAAAGAAGGAACAAAGACGGGGGCCAGGTGAGGATATTCCCTCAAAGGCCCAGTCCTCTGTTCTTAACGCTACCTCGCTAATGCGGGAAATGGCGAATAGTATGAAACAAAATGTAATTTTACTATACCTGCAACACTACATATTTCATGGAGACAATCCACCTCATCAAGTGCAAACAGTTCATAAAGTTTTTTAAATCCCAGCACCAACACAAAAATTCCATCATTTTCTGCCATTCTCGACTACAGTGTGTAGTTGAGAACGG
The DNA here is from genome assembly GCF_036320965.1 of Panulirus ornatus. Classification (NCBI taxonomy): domain Eukaryota; kingdom Metazoa; phylum Arthropoda; class Malacostraca; order Decapoda; family Palinuridae; genus Panulirus; species Panulirus ornatus. The sequence continues at coordinate 23,666,642 of NC_092278.1, forward strand.
CAAAGAGAGAATTTCTGTAGTGGTGGTGTTGGAACTTAAAAAAACTGTATGAATTGTTTGCACCTGATTAGGCGGATTGTCTCTATGAAACCTGTAGTACTACATATATAAAAAAAATTACATGTTACATAAAATTATCTGAACTCTTACTGAATTGCAGTTGGAGAAAACAAGTGACAAAGAGGATACTTTTCCAAAATAAGGAACAGAGAAGGGGCCAAGTGAGGATATTCCCTCTAAGGCTCAGTCCTCTGTCCTTAACACTACCTTGCTAATGTGGGAAATGGCGAATATGTATGAAAAAATATTTTATTTATTTATTTATTATACTTAGTCGCTGTCTCCCACGTAAGAGAGGTAGCGCGTGGAAACAGGCAAGGAATGGCCCAACCCACCCAGATTGTGTTTGTTTATGGTTACACCAGACAAGAAAAGCCATCTTTGGTAACTATATGAAAGTTCAATATATGACTTCCCAGCTACTGATAGTAGCATGGCCTTGAAGGTGTAGGAGCCCTGTAAAAGGAGTCCTGAGCTTGATTTATTATCATGGTGTAGGGTACTGTTAAGTGGTGAGCATTTTATGCAGTTTTATGTACTTAAGTGGTTGTCAATAAATCTCCTGATTAGTACCAAAAATCCTTATATATTAGTTCTCATTAATTTGCCTATTTGTATACTGAATAAATGTAATAAGAGAACATCCTCTTGCAGACATCAAAATCCAAGAAATCTAGAGGTGGTTGGACAAACCCAGCTAAAGGACCCAGACAACGAGGTATAGATTTTTACTTCAAATCAAGTGACAGAGTATGAACACCTAGTTACCATTAGTATTGAGTAAAAGTATTTATTTACATGTGCTGTAGGTGATGCACTCTGTAATTTGTTTCATGGTCATGGTGAAACTTTGTATTAAAACAGTAAGGAAAGCAATTTCTCAGAAAACTTCACCCCTCATTACATGTTTAGGTAAGAGCTAAAAGTTTTAACTGCAAATGTACTTTGCAGACATGGGGTCATAGTGAAACAATTTTTGCTTGTATTTGAATGATGCTCATGGCACTTTTTCTTAAGCTTTACCTCTCATTTATATTGATGCTACATTGCTGAAGCAGGGGGGGGTAGTGATGCTATATCCTGTGTGGCGGGTTAGCAGCAGGAATGGATGAAGTCAAGCAAATATCAATAAGTACAAGTGTACATATGTTTATGTCTGTATATGTATATGTATTTATATGTATGTGTATGGGCATTTATGTATATATATGTTTATATGATATCCCTGGGGATAGGGGATTAAGAATACTTCCCACGTATTCCCTGCGTGTCGTAGAAGGTGACTAAAAGGGGAGGGAGCGGGGGGCTGGAAATCCTCCCCTCTCGGTTTTTTTTTTAATTTTCCAAAAGAAGGAACAGAGAATTGGGCCAGGTGAGGGTATTCCCTCAAAGGCCCAGTCCTCTGTTCTTAACGCTACCTCGCTAATGCGGGAAATGGCGAATAGTTTGAAAAAAAAAAAAAAAAATTTTATATGAGTGGATGGGCCATTCTATGTCTGTTTCCTGGTGCTACATTGCAGACGTGGGAAACAGCAATTAAGTATAACAATAAATAATATATGAACTAGTTATCTGTAAGTTCAGAAGTGTGCAGATATGTTACTGAATCAACTCTGTTCCTGAACATGCAGAGAACTTAATTTGTCCATCTCACAAAAAAGTGAAAGATAAATGAAAAGAAAATTTTACTTCATCTTTTAACATTACTTTCAAAAGTGTCACATTCTAATGGATGTGATTTCTTTTTTTAGTATACTTTGTTATCTCATTTTCCAACATACAAAAGCACCAAACATCAATTTCATTTCCTACAACCTCTAGCTCCTCCAAGCTTCAGTGGGTATGTGAAAAGAGTGAGTGCCAGATCATCCATTGTGAAAAGTAAGATATATAAATGTCATTAAATTTAAGATGATGTAGTGTAACTACTGGAATCTATTAAAATATTCAGGAAGTCTACTACTATTCCTTCAAACATACCCATTTTTGCTCTCCGAGATAATGTTCTCTCCTTCCACACATTCTTCATCGCTCCCACTGTAAAATACTAGCTTAAACTCAACAACACAGAATGTACTTCATATAATACTGATGTGACACTTCAAATAATTAATTTTCTCCAGTGTTGCACTGAAACAATGCCACTGGTCAAGGTAGGCTGAACAGAATCCTGAGCCCCTTGACCGTCAAACAAATGGAAACTGGAATTAGCAGACAAGATACTAAAGACAACAATGATATTATATTAGTAAGAAAGATGGAAAAGAAGAACTGCACGTCATTGGAAATACCTTAAGTTAACGACTAGAACAATTAAACAGATATCAATTCAGCACATTTTCAAGTTGCTCTTGACCTTACAAAAAACAGGTTTGGAATGACCCTGAGCAGAAATGAAAACAGAGTGGGATTTAGAGAAAGGGAAGAGTTTCATGGCCCAATGCTTTGTCCCTGATGTGAATGACAACAGAGCAGGAGAGGTCAAACCAGACTCCCTCCTAGCCAAAGTAACCTCTGCACAGTTGTAGGCATCTTGGCAAGTCAAGCAGTAACTCTTCCTACAACATTGAGTTTAGAATCTGTCCTGTTACCTTTTATTCCTGGTGTTTCCAGATTGCTAGGACCTACATGGAGCACACCTTCAGCACTGCATGAGCCCTAGGGAAGTGGGTTGGGGTTACACAACTAATTACTCCAACCTGATTTCAGTGAAATGGATCAAGTACTTAGACAGTAGCGTCTTGTCTAACTCATAAATGTCCATGGTAAAATAACCACTGCATAAACTTCCACACCTTTTATAACTCTCAGAATATATGACCAATCAACATGGTGAATTTTTCAGGTTATGTTTTAGACATGTGGTGATTGTTAAAAGCCAAAATATTTCAAGAAAAGGTCTGACTGTAGGAAGAAGCATGTGTTATACTGAAACTAATAAATATGTGAAATTTCATAGTGCTGTCCAGACACAATCATTAAGGCACATTTTATTTTCACTACATATGTACAATAAATAAGATAAGCATAAAATGAACAAACATGCATAAAATAAATTGCTCATTAAATTCTCCATACCTATGAAAAAAGCCTTTTGAAATAAAGAGCCTAGATTTTAAAATCTTTAGCAGTTAAAAGACAAACAGCATGCTTACAAATGATAAAAAGTCAATCAGCAAGCTTATAAATAAGAAACTAATGCATAAAACAATATCTTGCTGGCATTATGAATTAACACAATCTATGTATACAGATTTTATAATAATCAATGTTAGGTATTACTTACTAAATGGGGCAAAGCATACTGCCTTGTTGCTGCTAATACACCAATTTAATACAAAGTACATAATGCAAACTTAAAAGAATCATATGCTAATACACCAATTTAATACAAAGTACCCAGTGCAAACTTAAAAGAATCATAATAAACTTAGATCTACAAATTACAAAATAGATATTTTTTTCTTTTTTTGACAGTGTAATGTACTACAAAAAGGATGTTATCAACCAAAAGCCTGGGGAGTAAGATTTTTTCTACAAAAAGGATGTTATCAACCAAAAGCCTGGGAAGTAAGATTTTTTCTATTTCAATTTTTCAGTCCTCTCTGATTTGGTCATACACAGAGTACCCTTACTACTTTAGACATCAGTAAACAGGATCTTCGGATATCTCAACCTTCTAACAGACATTTAAAAATAGAAAAAAACTTGAAAGTAGTATTGCTGGTGCAAAGACCATAAAGAAAATCTGTGTATTTATGCAAACAGGATCTAATAGAAAAAAGTAAGCAAATTGCTTTGAAATTTGAAGTCAGAACTGGTGGTGGTGTCAAACAGTGACTGAAAATACTTTACAAAATTTGTTTTATAATTGTGTTTTACACTGTATTATCCATTCATTGGGCTAATATGAATTACTATTTTGAGTTGTATATGCTTTTACACGTAAAATACATTTTTTCTATATTTTGGATGATTCTGACTTTCAGCTAATGTAGACTCCCTTCCCCACTCATTAGTCTGGTTTAGTAAGGGTGCACTGTACTCATAATCATGTTAAGGGTAACTAAAGCAAAATTACAATAACCCATAGTAGTTAAGGGTGATCTACTTCCATTTTGATATTTGTTTGCCAATAAAAAAAAGAGTAATTCTGACTTTTCTCCCTTGGGAAAGACTGAAACACTTGTGTTATAACTGTTAAGTCGAGAGAAGACTGCTGGGTATATGTTCATATGATACATCATCATCATGAATAAGAATTACCTGGGTGACAACAAACTTCTTACATCTCCAGCCATTGATTTAAAGAGGTTTCTTTTGAAGTTAGAAAAAATCTTATGTATTGCAACTACAGTAATGCAGTCCAAGGATGCTAAATTCTACAGCACCAGAACCTTTTTGAAAATTTTAACTGTCACTTCACTATGTTATATACAGATGGAAAACAAGAAGGTATATGTAGAATTTCATCTCAAGACACTAATAACTGTTTATTTATTTATTTATTTATTATACTTTGTCGCTGTCTCCCACATTAGTGAGGTAGCACAAGGAAACAGACAAAAGAATGGCCCAACCCACCCACATACACATGTATATACATACACATCCACAGACGCACATATACATACCTATACATTTCAACGTATATGTATATATATCCATACACAGACATAAACATATATATATACACATGTATATAATTCATACTTGTTGCCTTTATTCATTCCCGTCACCACCCCGCCACACATGAAAAGACAACCCCCTTCCCCCACATGCGCACGAGGTAGTGTCAGGAAAAGACAACAAAGGCCACATTCGTTCACACTCAGTCTCTAGCTGTCATGTATAATGCACCGAAAACACAGCTCCCTTTCCACATCCAGGCCCCACAAAACTTTCCATGGTTTACCCCAGACACTTCACATGCCCTGGTTCAATCCATTGACAGCACATCGACCCCGATATACCACATCATTCCAATTCACTCTATTCCTTGCACGCCTTTCACCCTCCTGCATGTTCAGGCCCCAATCGCTCAAAATCTTTTTCACTCCATCTTTCCACCTCCAATTTGGTCTCCCACTTCTCGTTTTCTCCACCTCTGACACAAATATCCTCTTTGTCAATCTTTCCTTACTCATTCTCTTCATGTGATCGAACCATTTCAAAACAACCTCTTCTGCTCTCTCAACCACACTCTTTTACCATTTACCACACATCTCTCTTACTCTTTCATTACTTACTCGATCAAACCACCTCACACCACATACTGTCCTCAAACATCTCATTTCCAACACATCCACCCTCCTCTGCATAACTCTATCTATAGCCCACGCCTCACAACCATATAACATTGTTGGAACCACTATTCCTTCAAACATACCCATTTCTGCTTTCCGAGATAATGTTCTCGCCTTCCACACATTTTTCAACATTCCCAGAACTTTCGCCCCCTTCCCACCCTGTGACTCACTTCCACATCCATGGTTCCATCCGCTGCCAAATCCACTCCCAGATATCTAAAACACTTCACTTCCTTCAGTTTTTCTCCATTCATACTTACCTCCCAATTGACTTGTCCCTCAACACTACTGCACCTAATACCCTTGCTCTTATTCACATTTACTCTCAGCTTTCTTCTTTCGCACACTTTACCAAATTCAGTCACCAGCTTCTGCAGTTTCTCACATGAATCAGCCACCAGTGCTGTATCATCAGCGAACAACAACTGACTCACTTCCCAAGTCCTCTCATCCACAACTGACTGCATACTTGCCCCTCTCTCCAAAACTCTTGCATTCACCACCCTAACAACCCCATCCATAAACAAATTAAACAACCATGGAGACATCACACACCCCTGCTGCAAACCGACATTCACTGAGAACCGATCACTTTCCTCTCTTCCTACTCGTACAAATTCCTTACATCCTTGATAAAAAATTTTCACTGCTTCTAACGACTTGCCTCCCACACCACATATTCTTAATACCTTCCACAGAGCATCTCTATCAACTCTATCATATGCCTTCTCCAGAGCCATAAATGCTACATACAAATCCATTTGCTTTTCTAAGTATTTCTCACATACATTCTTCAAAGCAAACACCTGATTCACACATCCTCTACCACTTCTGAAACCACACTGCTCTTCCCCTATCTGATGCTCTGTACATGCCTTCACCCTCTCAATCAATACCCTCCCATACAGTTTCCCAGCAATATCCCTGGGGATTGGGGAAAAAGAATACTTCCCATGCATACCTCATGTGTCGTAAAAGGCGACTAGAAACCCTGCCCTCCTTGTATTTTAACTTTCTAAAAGGGAAAAAGAAGAAGGAGTCATGCGGGAAGTGCTCATCCTCCTCGAAGGCTCAGATATGGGTGTCTAAATGTGTGTGGATGTAACCAAGATGAGAAAAAAGGAGATACAGGTAGTATGTTTGAGAAAAGGAACCTAGATGTTTTGGCTCTGAGTGAAACGAAGCTCAAGGGTAAAGGGGAAAAGTGGTTTGGGAATGTTTTGGGAGTAAAGTCAGGGACTGGTGAGAGAAAAAGAGCAAGGGAAGGAGTAGCACTACTCCTGAGACAGGAGTGGTGAGAGAATGTGATAGAGTGTAAGAAAGTAAACTCTAGATTGATATGGGTAAAACTGAAAGTGGATGGAGAGAGATGGGTGATTATTGGTGCCTATGCACCTGGGCATGAGAAGAAAGATCATGAGGCAAGTGTTTTGGTGATGGTTCTCATGAATTAAGCAACTACAGATGTTAGGTGAATGGGTGATAATTTCCACACAAGGACTTATTACCTTTTAAAAATATTGGTTTTATAGAGCCAATCTTTCAATCCTTTGAAACTTTCCCTTCAGCAAGCAACTTATTGAAAAGAGCAATTGGGTTTATCTCAATTTTCACTTTTTTCAACTTCCTCTAATACAACTCATCTGGGTCTGCCATTTTATCTATATACTTTCACTCCAGTTACAGCTGATAGTCCTCACTACACATAATATGTTGTACGATGTTTTCCTTTCCTAGAAAATGGATTGGATGCAGGAAATGTGTGTATCTTCCATAGTAAATACTCATGAAAAATAAATCATTCAAGATCTTCGCATCAGCTTTGTTGTCTTAAACTTCAGAAACAATTTTCTGTAATTATTGGATCATTAACTTGCTAATGACTCTTGCATCTAAATAAAAATATTCATGGTTTCTTTTCCTACTGTCAGCAATAAAATTCATACTGACAATGACATACAAGTCTTTTAGTGTTCCTATGCAATTTATGTAACTTTGTAATTAAACTGGTTATGGCTCTCTTTGAGTGTAACTTTCTTAAACAGCCAACTTTTTATTTCAAAGTTCCTTACTTTTTTCTCCCTGATCCATATTGCTTAGTTTTGGTAAATAATATAGGTTACCTCTAAAACTTGGAATGTTTTACTTAAGCTTTTTCAAGCTATGCCTATATCACTTTTTTTGATGATGTTATACCAAATTTGCCATTCAAAAGCAATGCAAATATCAAAATTTACAAGTCTAAAATCTGGTATTCTTCCTCCATGATCATTATAACCAACATTAAAAATTACCTCAAATGTAATTTCCCAGTGACCAATTGTATAAGACTTTTCTCCAATTTCAACATCATGGATAAGATCCTCACGTGTAATTGACATTAAGTCTAATATGCTTACATAGCAAGTAGGTTTCTTGAGAAATTGTATTAAGGCATCAATGAGTTTAAGTAGGGCCCATGCATGAAGCTACCGTAAAGTTATTCTCCCCACTTCGACATTGTTAACTCTCACTATAACTGAATTATGGTCATTACATAATTTTGCAAACCAGTCATAAAATCTTTTGTCTACCTCTGGTGTTTGTGCTGAAGCTTATAAACTAATCCTACTGCTATATTCTTATGAAGCTTATCTTTAAATTAAACAAAAACAGTACTGAGGTTATCACAGCTACAACATTTTTCTGCAATGGATTAGCTTTAACAAAGAGCAAAACACTACTGCTTACTACATTATCTGTCACTGTTAAATAAGGTGTACTCAGGAATTCTGCATTCAGCATGGAAGTGTCTACTTCAAGGATCTACCCAAGATTCACAGACATCATCAATTTTCTTGCAATGCAATTGTCTCTCAACTCGGTAAACTGTTCCATACACTGCTTGCACTACCGTACCACATTCAGATAAATTGACATTTGTTGCGAGGATTACTTGCACAAAGCAATAGACTTACTCCACAAGGGCTGTAATTTTTCACCAAAATACATGTGTAAACTCACTGATGAGTTAAACACTCAGTTCATTCCATCATAACCTATTTTGTAACAATATCAAGCCACATATAAAGATACTCCAAAAAGTTATGAAATCAATTCCCTCCTAAAAAGAAAAGCTTACTACTCCATTAATATAACAAAGCCCCTAATTGAGGGTGACTTCCAGGTGCCAATTCTGGGTAGTGCGCCTAAGATTATAATACCATCAAATGTTCTTCTATTCCCTTGAGTGTCAAAAAGACGGAAACATGAACTACAGGCCTCTCCACCAGCAACTGGTAATTCAACTTACAATATGTGAAACCAATTCCACAACAACCAATGACAATTTCTTCACATGACAACTTCACTACTGGTAGTTCAAGGCTTAGCATGCATATCACCTTATGGATGAGAGTGCTGTAAAAACTACTACCAATAACCTACAGTTTCTCTCACTATAATTACTGTCTTTGCTTATTTCCAGTTTTATTATTATCATTATTACTATTACTATTATCCCTGGGGATGAGGAGAAAGAATACTTCCATGTACTCCCTGCATGTCGTAGAAGGCGACTAAAAGGGGAGGGAGCGGGGGGCTGGAAATCCTCCCTTCCAGTTTTTTACTTTTCCAAAAGAGGGAACAGAGAAAGGGGCCACCCAAGTGAGGATTTTGTCTCTGGGGCTCAGTCCTCTGTTCTTAACGCTACCTTGCTAACGCGGGAAATGGCGAATATGTATGAAAAAAATTATTATTATAATTACTATCATCATCATTACACAACCAATGGACCCTATCTAAGGGACTCCAACAGCCTCAAAACAGAAGCTGGGAAATTGTAGACTTCTTTGAAGAAAGAAGTTCCTCTATGAAACTATAATTCTTAACATTCAGAGATCATAATATACCTTTGCCAAGAGGATATTCTCACTTGCTGGTTAGGTCTGGTACCACACACTGTTCCACATGTATGCCCAAACATAAGCATACAGTCTCTTACATACAATCAATCTAATAACAGAACTTGTTAAATTATCTACAGTAAACTGCTGAAAATATGGAAATAATTACAAACTGAAATGAAGAATATCCCTGAATGGTAACTCACCATTGCATGCTTAGATAATTGGATCCATTGAAGTTCTCCATAACATAGCCCTCATGCCCGTGATAAAATATATTGATGATACTGTTGTCCAGGTTCTCAGGATGAGGTTGAAATTCACTCAAGTCATGTACACCCTGGTTATCAGAACTCCCATGATAATCACCATCATCACTATTTTCCCTGTATGAAAAAATAGCCACAAATTCTCTGTATGAAAAATAGCCACAAATTATCTGTATGAAAAAATATCCATACATTATGTCATGATGGTAATTCATTTTAAATTGAACAAAATAACTTCCACGAACACCAGTGACATTCTCTTCACCTTTAGAAGTTCATAGCTGATCATCTAGATTATCTCATGGATATGGGAGACAAAATGTAGCCATCAATAAATAATAATAGCCTACAGTTTCTTTCTCTTCCCATCCCTCATAATTACAAACTGAAATGAAGAATATCCCTGAACGGTAACTCACCATTGCATGTTTAGATAACTGGATCCACTGAAGTTCTCCATAACATAGCCCTCATGCCCATGATAAAATGGATTGATGTTACTATTGTCCAGGTTCTCAGGAAGAGATTCAAATTCACTCAAGTCATGTACATCCTGGTTATCAGAACTCCCATGGTCATCATCAACATCATTATTTTCCCTGTATGAAAAAATAGCCACAAATTATGTCATGAAGGAAATTTATCTTAAACTAAACAAAATAATTTCTACAAACACCAGTGACATTCTCTTCACCTTCAGAAGTTTATAGCTGATCATCTAGATTATCTCATGGATGAGGGAGACAAAAGTAGCCATCAATAACAAATAACAACCTACAGTTTTTTCTCTTCCCTTCCCTCTTTATAACTGCAATTTACATTTATTCCCAATATTTCACAAAAAATACACATCATTCTCTTTATATCATGCATTTCATAAACAGGTACATTAACTATACTGAACTGTTTTATCTGTTTCAGGACTATAAACTATGTGGAAAAAAATCACACATTCGAACAGTACAGTATCCCTTAATGATAACTAAACCATGGCATGTCTTTTTTACTGGATTCACTGATGTTATCAACACTAACCAAGTTCTCGTGTCTTGGTAGAAATTCATTGGCATGTTGGGTGTTCTTATGTAGTGATGGAGAAAAAGATTACTTGGCTCTTCATCACTAATGAATCACATGAAATAATTGATGAAATTAATTAATATCTTTCAATTTCAGCAAGCATAATCTGAAGTATTTCTAATGAATTAAGACTGCTGCACACTGTAGAATACAGAGTATCATTTAACACATCCAAATATAAATATACATAGTTGAAATATGGGTTGCAGTATGTAGTGGGAATCAGGTGCTAGGAAATTCTTTCCTGTTGGGCCACTTTCCTCTTCTTTCCCTTGCTTCAAAAGTGATATGCAATTCATTTGCTATAATCATGCATTTCATCCCAAGCTTAATTAATGAAAGTTTGTTATCAACTTTAACTCCCATCCTCTTGCAGAACGAAATTTCCCTTCTACTACAGAAATCTAATAAATTGTGATTATTTCTTCTTGCCATGACACCTTTGGGTGGGGTATTCTCCAACCTGGCATGGCACCTTTTTCTGAGGGTTGCAAATCTTCCCAAAAAATTCTAGGAACAGCATATGATTTGGACATTGCCTTTGGTCAAAAATCTCTCTCGCTTCCTCTATCAAGGCTGATGGATGTGAATATTGTATTCCAATGCATTATTCGACATCTTAAGAGTACACATATAATCACAAGTACTACAGTATAATTCAATCAGTGAAATGTGCTACTCAAAATCACATATCCAACCTAGCTATCTATCAATATATCTGATGTCTGTTGCCTTCAGGAACTCCCTCTAGGGGGTAGCCACGGCAAAAGTGTCTCTATAACTGGTGAACTCCAGTGTCACTTCTTAGCCTTTAGCGCCTCACCCTTACCAGGCCACTGGCAGAGGGCAACTCTAGTGCAGTGTTTTCAGAAGCTCCCACCTAATGTTCCTACTGACTACTTCTAATATTCCAACCTGCTATTTCTAGCTCACTTGTTCATTTCTAATCCTTCTATGAAAGAGAAAGTACCAAACAATAGATAATTAATGTTTCTTAATAAATTAAATAGGAAAATACTACTTAACAATTTCTAGTACACTGTGTGACAATCACAATCAAACCATGAAAATAATCATTTACAAAACAGAATTACATCATACACAAGGAGCTTCTAAAATAACAAATCACAAGGTAAAAGCTCCAATAGTTGATGTAAAAAAATATTATAATTAACTACATTCTGTTATCGGACACAAGCTATATAATTCTTGTGTGGGTTCAAGGCTAAGCATAAGATCATCATATACATGAGGGAGGTGAAAATAAACTACCATGTGGTTGAAATCGGTCCCAAAAGAACCAAGAACTGTTAAGTATGTAAAGCACGTGGCAGATGAGAATAGTAGTCTTATTCAACAAGACGTGCTTGCCCTGCCACTTTGGCTAAATTTTCTCATAGATTCTTACAGGTTGGTAGGTACTCCCTATCTCTCATTAAAATTACCACCTTCCCTTATTCTCACTATTTCATATAAATTCACAGAGCACTCTCTTTATATGATCTGTTTCACAACAAAAACTGATTCATTAACTATCTTAAACTCTCTTATCTGTTTAAGACTTACTAACTACATGAAAACAATCAAACAACGAAGCAGTACAGCATCCCTTTGTGGTAACTCACCCTGACATGTCTTGATTGCTGGATTCGCTGAGATTACTCAAACCTAGGCCCTCATGCCTAGGCTGGCATTCAAAGACAACTTCCAGATTCTCAAGCTGGGAAACTCCTGCAGGTACATCCTGGTCCTCTCGATCCCAATACTGACTATCATCACTACCAATTTGCCTGCAAAGTAAATAGCCACAAATTATGTACAGCCACAAATTTTGTCATGATGTTAATACAATCATGCAAATCACGCAAAACCATTACCACAAGCACTAATGACAAAACATTTATATCCCTTCCTTGCCAACCTCACTGTCAATAATTCAAGGTTGAACATTTGAATCATGTTAAGGATGAGGGAGATGAGGAGGAACTACCACTAAAATGATAGCTTACAGTTTCTCTAACTTTTCTAACTCTTAATGAAATTACCATTTTCTGTCATTTCCACGTTACATACTATCATGCAACCTCAGCCCCCTTCCTAAAAGGCTCTTGTCACTTTGATTCCGCACTCCAAAGAGGAGGAGGATAACGATAAATTTCTTTGGAACAAAAAGTTCCTTTATGAGACTATATCAATTTCCATTCAACACTGATCATACAATCTCGCCAAAAGTGGCTTCTTTTTTATGGTGGTCTGGTAACACCCTCTGTATTGTATGTAAACATAATGCTCTTGGTACATACAATCACTTTAACCTCTTAACTCCTTAATAGATAAATTTATGCAATGCTAGCAACTCCTCAAAATATACATACTACCAATAAGTTCTGCACATCCATTTTATGGCTGCTTGTTGGGCTTGGGTTAGCAGTGTGTGATAATTTTTTCCAACAGTCAGTAAACCTCAAGCCATACTAATGACAGCAAATTCTCATGGGCTTTCAATGAAGGAAAATTAAGCAGCTTTCAATTAGGTTTAGAGGACCAAACAGGAGGTAGCAGTTGGTAAGCAGCCCCAGCCAGGATATATTACCAGTACTAGCTGCCTGGGCATCAGTGATGACTGCATAGTGAAACCTTTAGTAGTTGACAAGTTGCACTCCTTTGACCCAGGTAGCTGCCTTTTCTTTCTGCCTCACCCACACCTGGACTGCTGGCATTCTGTCTACAAACATACAATCACACAACTCATTCTTTACTAAATTGAAATTTTTGTACAGTGAGTGCTATGCGCTAGTCCTGCCTTTCGGCAAAGTGGTGGGAGCCATATATAGAAGAAGCAGGTAGGAACAATAGACAGGAGCATTTGTTGGGACTATTAGGTAGAAATAATAGGTTGAAAAATTAGGTAAACACATCAGGTAATAGTAGTAGATGGAACATAATGTAGGAGTCTTTGAAAACACTACACTAGAGTTGCCCTCTGCTAGTGTAATGGTAAGAGTGAGGCACTACAGGCTAAGAAGCCACACTGGAGTCTTTACCAGTTATGGAGTTCCCAAAGAGAACAAGTGTCAGAGATATAAAGTGGATAGACTAAGCAGATGACCCCAAACTACCAGACGATGGTGATCTGTCTCTGGATTGTCTGAAGAGTGGTTTATGGACAATATCTTTTCAAGCACTGAAAGTTGACCAACATGAGGCAAGAGAAGGTATTCCTAGCAAAAGTGGAAAGAGCAGGGACAGTACCTGTCTGACCTTGACAACAGTGCATCAGACTAGTGCAGCTGATAATTTCACAAGCTATCATAATTTTACTGTTAAGAAAAAAATTTCAATTAATCACACCAATTATAAAATAACAATACATAATCAATTCTTTGTCTAGATACACAATACATGTAGTAGTTACTCACTTGACATTCAGGCCTTATCATCTCACATTTTATTGCACTGTGCTCATACAACTACAAACCTACACACTAGCAGAGTGATAGTAGTGGATGAAACATACTCCTGAAGTGATTTTTCTCCTACTACAATACAAATATCTTAAAAATTCTATGGTTAAACACATCTGCTCAAGGGTTAATAGTAGAACCTGATGAAGTAGGTACATTCATCTGTTTTACCTGCTGGAGAACTATCACATACAAACAATGACAAACTGGAACAAAGAAAATCCCTGAATGGTAACTCACTGTAGCATGCAATGATGGCCGGGTCTATTGAAGCAATTCAAACTGAGAAATTAGGTCAAGTTGAATGTGCCCAGGTTCTTGGTTTCCCAAAGATTATTAGTGCCATCCACATTTCCCATGCATGAAAAAGGAGCCATACATTATGTCATGATGACAATTCACCTCAAAAAGAACAAAATCCTCTCCACAAGAACTTTTGACAAAATTTTTTTTGTCACTAAATTCACCACCAGAAATTTATGATGGAGCATCAGGATTATCTTATGGATGAGAAAAATTAAAAAAAGCCATCAATTACAAATAATGGCCAACAGGGTCTCTCTCTCCCTATCTCTCATTTATACTAGCTCTTACACTATTTCCAATGTTTCATATAATAAATACATATACACTCTCTTTAAGTGATCGGATTCATAACAGAAACCGATACACTGACTATGCTAAACTCATATATGTCTGAGAATAACTACATGGAAACAATCACTCACTGGAATAATAAAGCATCTCTTAGTGTAACTCAACATGGTCTAATTACTGGACTTGCTTAAGTTATCCATACCTTAGTAGGAATTCACTGACAGTATCACTTTCCCCGTTCTCAAACTGTGGTAAAGCTACGTCAAAGTTCTCAGGCTGAAGTTCAAATTCACTAAAGCTGAATATGTTGCAGATTTCTTGATCCAAAGAATCATTAGTATCACCAACATGCCTGTATGAAAAAGTAGTCAAGTAATGATACAATTCTAATTCTACTTGAATTGTATGAAATCATTACCACAAACACCAATGACAATTTCTTCATCTTTATCAACTTTTGAACTTTTGGGTCATCTTATGGAAGAAACTGAAAAAGAACTACCAACATAACAGCCTACAGTTTCTCTTACTTCCTATTTCCCATCATAATTGCTGCTCCGAATAACCCTATCTATAGCCCATATCTCACAACCATATAACATTGTTGGAACCACTTTTCCTTCATACATACCCATTTTTGCTTTCCAAGATAATGTTCTTGCCTTCCATACATTCTTCAACGCTCCCAGAACCTTAGCCCCCTCCCCCACCCTGTGACTCACTTCTGCTTCCATGGTTCCATCCGCTGCCAGATCCACTCTCAGATATCTAAAAAACTTCACTTCCTCCAGTTTTTCTCCATTCAAACTCACCTCCCAATTGACTTGTCCCTCAACCCTACTGTACCTAATAACCTTGCTCTTATTCACATTTACTTTCAGCTTTCTTCTTTCACACGCTTTACCAAACTCAGTCACCAGCTTCTGCAGTTTCTCACCCGAATCAGCCACCAGTGCTGTATAATTAGCAAACAACAACTGACTCACTTCCCAAGCTCTCTCATCCACAACAGACCGCATACTTGCCCCTCTCCAAAACTCTTGCATTCACCTCCCTAACAACCCCATCCATAAACATATTAAACAACCATGGAGACATTACGCACCCCTGCCACAAACTGACATTCACTGGGAACCAATCACTTTCCCATCCTCTCTTCCTACTCGTACAAATGCCTTACATCCTCAATAAAAACTTTTCATTGCTTCTAGCAACTTGCCTCCCACACCATATACTCTTAATACCTTCCACAGAGCATTTCTATCAACTATATCATATGCCTTCTCTAGATCCCTAAATGCTACATACAAATCCATTTGTTCTTCTAAGTATTTCTCACATACATTCTTCAAAGCAAACACCTGATCCACATATTCTCTACTTCTGAAACCACACTGCTCTTCCCTAATCTGATGCTCTGTACATGCCTTCACCCTCTCAATCAATACCCTCCCATACAATTTCCCTGGAATACTCAACAAACTTATACCTCTGTAATTTGAACACTCACCTTTATCCCTTTTGCCTTTGTACTATGGCACTATGCAAGCATTCCGCCAATCCTCAGGCACTTCACTATGAGCCATACATACACTGAATATCCTCACCAACCAGTCAATAACAGAGTCACCCCCTTTTTTAATAAATTCCACTGCAATACCATACTATATCTATTAATTCATTTAACATATTTTGTTGCTATCTCCCATGTTAGCGAGGTAGCGCAAGGAAACAGACAAAAGAATGGCCCAACCAACCCACATAGACATGTAAATACATAAACACCCTCACACGCACATATACATATCTATACATTTCAACGTATACATACATATACATACAGACATATACACATGTACATATTCATACACGCTGCCTTCATCCATTCCTGCCACCACCCACCACACATGAAATAGGACCACCCTCCCCCCACAAAATTGTGATCCTTTCCAATATATACATATATACACATCTTTCTTTCTTCTTTCAAACTATTCGCCATTTCCCGCATTAGCGAGGTAGCGTTAAGAACAGAGGACTGGGCCTTGAGGGAATACCCTCACCTGGCCCAATTCTCTGTTCCTTCTTTTGGAAAATTAAAAAAAAAACGAGAGGGGAGGATTTCCAGCCCCCCGCTCCCATATATACACATGTACATACATATTCATACATGCTTGCCTTCATCCATTCCTGGCGCTACTCCACCCCAAAGGAAACAGCATCGTTACCGCTCACTTCAGCAAGGTAACACCAGGAAAAATAGACAAAAAAGGCCATGACACACATAAAACATTATCACACCTCTTTTCCTAAGGCCTAGATGGTAGACATGGACAACTTGAACAATGTGAGCACCCTACAGAATGGATCCTGTGGATAATACACCAACAAATAAGCAAGTTAGACTCTACTGAGCAATATCACTCATTTTGCTTCATAAAGCACAAACATGGCTACAAAAAGCACCAACAGCCTGGTGGCTATTCATTCAGCAAAGAGCAAGACTTTTATTTTCCTTTACAGAGTGCCTTGATTTTACAGGTCCTATCCATATTTTCAAGCATTAGTGATACTAGTTACCTTATTCTTATTACTTTATATACTTGTTCACCCCAATTGTTACATCAGGAACAGATGGTTGAGCCTTTTAAAAACATTACTCACTTGTCTTCTTTTACATTATTACCACAACAGGGGAGGATTTCTAGTCTCCACTCTTGCCCCTTAGTCATCCTCTATACCACCAAGGAAATTTATGGGAATATTTTTTTCTCACTATCCCCGGTAAAAATTACCACATATTCATGAGCATCTTCATCTAATGCAGAAAGCTATACAATTAACAATCAGAATACTGTAAGATCATACCAGAAACTGTTTTCCATTGATGTGGTGGTGTAACCATCATTAACATCCACAATGAAAGTATTTCTGGATGACTCGTCAAAGTTAGCAGCATTGTTTCTTGATTCAGAGATGTCAGGTTCATTCATATTCGAAGTGCTGCTGTCCATTTGCTGTTCATTCTCTCTACTGCTGGTACTTGCTTGTTCATCTTGCCCCACATCAGTATTGTCATGTGACTGCAACATTGTAATATCCACGGCTCCAAAGTTGAGACCCATTAAATACTGTTATTGCCTACAACTGAAAAATGGCACTATTAGGTGCTGTTATATGATAAAAAAAATTTAGCACAGCTTCATAATCATTTATGAAGCAATAAACAAACATTCATATTATGAAATCAACTTTCAAATGTACCACTCAATTTTGGAACAACTCTAAGGTTGTCAATCCTTTCTAAAAAAGAGCAGCAAAGTTTCCTATCCATCCATCATTTACCTGACTCTCTCAAAGATCTTCATGACTACTTTTAACATATATTTCAAGGATTTGGAAAAAACTGATTATTACAAGAAATAGTTATGTATATTGGACAGAGTAGAATATACAGTCTTCATGGGGGAAGTGGGGAGTTGGGGCAGAATACAAAGGAAATTATTTCAGAGGTTAGGTGCATCAAAAACGGAAGAAAGAATAACACATTGTTTCAGGATGTCTGCATAAAAAGGAATGGCACACAAGGCAATTCTGGGAAACTGCTTGTAACAAATTATGAACTTTTGTAATTAAGAGATTAAAAAGAGAAACTTATAAGAAATATTTAAAGATGATAAAAGAGATATGGTAATGGTCAGAAGAGTACAGAACATATATGTAAGGGAAGACAGTAGAGAGGAGGTATGAAAAGCAGTCAGTAATAAGCCTAAAACTTAGAAATGCTAAACAGGAAGGAAAGGATAATGAGGTGATGATGAAAGGTGGTGAAGCAGCCAATGAACGGATATGAAAAGTAGTTATGACTGGATGAAGAACCGAGATTGTTCTGCTGCATAAAAGTAAATGGACTAATAATAATGGTAAGAATTAAAGAGGAATGGGTCTTTTTGGCATCACTAGCTGGGTGTATAGTGGGACTGTCAATGATCATGCTAAATGATCAGTGAACCTCCTGTACGTGGAATTAGGAAGAGAGTATGAATAACATATTTTTCCACTTGGGCTGGTAATGGATAAAATCATGGAGAAATAAAAGAAACATAAATAACATTTTACATTTAGGTAATCAGAAAAAACATACCTTATCATAGTAAATCACATTGGTCAATTCAGTCTGATGTGGAGGGATCACTACTGTACAAGTATCAGATGTCTAAAAGGACTCTCTACACACCATTCAATTATCATATACTTTTTTTTTATTTTGCTTTGTCGCTGTCTCCCGCGTTTGGAAGGTAGCGCAGGGAATCAGACGAAAGAAATGGCCCAACCCACCCCCATACACATGTATATACACACACGTCCACACACACAAATATACATACCTATACATCCCAATGTACATATATATATACACACACAGACACATACATATATACCCATGCACACAATTCACACTGTCTGCCTTTATTCATTCCCATCGCCACCTCGCCACACATGGAATACCAATATCAATCTTGCATTTATTGTTTGCATGAACATGTGGCAGATGTCAACAATATTTCTTCAAGCTCAGCACCATATGATATTATGAAAAGTATGTTACAGATAATCGTTACAAACTTGGGGATGTTTATTAATATTTGCAGATCTCCCATACAAAGCGTACAGTGGACATTAGGACTTGTAGTGAAAGGACTGATAATCAAGACAGATAAAGCAGAAGTGCCAGGCAGCTTTTGAAAAACTCAAAAAAGGGAAAAAAACAAGTTCACTAAAATAGGAAATAAGAAAATTTATGAATATGTCATGGGGAAGGTAAAAATAACTTAAAGTAGCTCCACATAATCATCAGTAATGTCTCTGGTAAGAAGCATAAGATTTAGTTGATGGGGTCACATTTCCTTTAAAAAGTACTCTTAGCTAAGGCATCTTAATCCACCATGATGAGTACATTATATTTCCTTTGAAATGTAACCAGTTCTTCTGAAGTCTGGTGTTAAAAGGCCCCCAAATAAATCCCCTTTTTAAATCTTTGTGACTCCAGAACTGGAAACAGTACCTGATTTCTGCAAGCTCTGGGCCTGAGAGAATAGTCAAACCTGTGGTTTCCCTTAGTTGCTTTTATGCCCTGATTCAAACCACTGACAGTGTCACACCATGTATATCACACACCTCCAATGCATTCCATCCTGTGCTTGCCTTGTACCCTCCAGCACGCTCAGGCCCCAAGCACTCAAAATCTTTTTCACTCCATCCTTATATTTCCAATTCTCAGGTAAATCCAGATAAATAATTTTTCTTATCATTTGACCTTAAGCAAAGCCTTTTCCACATTTCAGAAAAAGCTTTTCTGTCCTGTGAGATATTTCATCAATATTCAGTTGAAAGGAATTAGCATTTATAACTGTAGAATACTTTCCCTCTTAAATATATTCCATCATTCTTATCAATCTCTGTTGTGTGTAAGAGTAATAATTTGTTTAGCAAAGTTTGTAGTTCTTTCTAAAAACTTTTTGACGGCATGCTTTTATAAGATTTCAAGATTTTTCTACAGTTCAACTAAACCTTCCATAACTTCTGGCAGGGGCTCAAGAGATGGGCCTCTTGAATGTAAAACTCCTTCCCAGTAATGTACAAATAAGTAATTACAATTACAGCTTGAAAATCTTAAACACAAATGACATGAAAATCACATCACAGCCCACTGACACTGCCCAAGCAACAACAAACATGCAATTGCACATGAAACAATCAAAACACTGGCACACCCTACACAGAATGTCTGTATCTCCATTGAAATCTACCATCACTCTCTCAACTTAACAGGACGAATCCAACCTGCACCCACCTGTCTCCTTAAATGGCCAACCATGCCTGCTTAACAAAATTTCAGCCATAATAGGCATCAAAGTAGGTAGTAGTTGGTAGGCAGCCAACAATCAGGAAGGTCTACTCCAGTACTACCCACCTGGGTATTGGGAAGGTTAGTGACCACTATACAATGAGTCGTGCTAGTACTTCAGTGGTTGTCAAGTTGCACTCTGACCACGGTAGCTATCTTTTCTTTCTACCTTACCCACATGTGGACTAATGGCATTCTGTCCATAAACATGGAATATCTCTTGTCACACATAACACCTGACAACAGTTAGCTCACAAAGCTCATTCTTCGTAATTCAAGATTTTCCTGTGGTGAGTGTTATGTGCTGGCCCTGCCTTTTGGCAAAATGGTATGAGCAGTAGATAGTAGTAGTAGGTAGGAACATTTAAGGGGGAGCATTTGGTAGAAACATTATTTCAAAGTAATTAGTGGGAACATTAGGTGGGAACCTCTGCAAACACTGCGCTAGACTTGCCCTCTGTCAGTGGCCTGTTACGGGTGAACCCTAAAGGATAAGAAGCAGCACAGGAGTTCACTCATTATGGAGACCCTACTGCCACAGCCATCCCCTTGAGGGAGTTCCAGAAAGGAACAGGTGTCAGAAATGTAGATAGACAGATAGATGGAATAGGCATCACATATGCACAAGACAATCACTTCCCACATAAACATCAACACATGAACAAACTAGACTCCTTCAGAACACTTACTGATTCAAGATTTGGGTCAAAATCCACATAATATCCTCTTAAAATAATTACATTACTCCACCCTACACTACGCTTCACTTGCATGGTCACCAACTTTAACAAAAGCACATGTAACAAAGCTGCAAACTATCTGTACTTATATTCAAACGACAGGCATTCAAAATCACACTAAATAAAAAGGGAAAATGCATGGTGCAATGATGAGATTTAAAAAGCTGTGGAAGAAATTAAAAAAGAATGTAGAAGATAGCTTGAAAGGAATATGAATGTAGGAGAAGGAGGGATGAATACAAGATGTGTTAAGCTGAATGTTCAGAAGCTAATGAAGGAAAGCAAAGAAAGGGCAGACAAAGATTTTGGAGCAAAGTTCAGTGAAAAGTTTAGGAAAAATAAGGAATTGTACAGGGAGGAGGTGAAAAAGAAGAGGTGGGTGGAATAGTGAAAATGTACACGTGAGAATTAAGGAAGTGGAGCTGCTGAAACAAATGGAAGAAGTGCAAGGAAGATGGAAAGAGAATTTTGAAGAACTGATGAATGTGGGAGAAGGTGAGATAGCAGTTGCTATATGCATGGGTATGGAGGAAGGGAAGGAAAACGATACAGGGCAGGTGGCTTATAGCAAAAAGGGAAGTAAAAAGGATAATAATGAGGTTGAAGGTAGGAGAGGCATCTGGAGTGGATGGGATTATGGCTGAAATGTTGAAGTATGGAGCAGAAAGTGTGATACATTGGATGCATTTGATATGTAATTTACCATGTAAGCAAAAGGTTTTGCTTAAGAAATGGGTGAAAGCTATTATTCTTCCTTTACTCAAAGGAATGGTGGTAAGGAAATATGTTGCAATTGTAGGGGAATAAGTTTCTTACGTATACCAAGAAAAGTGTATGCAAGAATGTTGATTGTCAATGAGATGGAAGTAACTGAATATAGAATAAAAGAGCAGCATGGGGGGGGGGGTGGTAATGGTAGGGGATGTGTGGATCAGAATATTGTGGAGAAGGAATGTGAACACCTTTACAACGAAAGGTAAGAAGCAGTATGCAGCTTCTATGGATCTGAATATAGCGCATGGGTATGTTAAGGAAATATGGGGTATGGAGACAACTGTTACATGGTGTGAAAGCCTTCTATAGAGTAGCACATATATATGTGAGTGGATGGAGAGTTGAGCGAAAATTCACACTTTACATGAGGGTGTAAGGGCAGTCGGCCCAGGGGATAATGTGTACAAAGAGCAATCTAGGTTGAGGGTGATGTTGTGGACAAGCTTGAAGGCTATGTTGGGTGAAAATTGGCCTGGACTGCTTCTATCAAACACTTGTGTAGTGCGACAGTCTTGTCTGGCGATTGTCCTCTGGAGAACCGGCAGTTCTCCATACAGCCCAAAAGGGATATTAATGTCTCGACAGCAATGGATCCAAAGATGCATTTTCTAAAATCATTTTTCATTTACAATTGCCGTGTCCTTGAGTTATACACATACCACAAACATCTCTCTCACACAAACTGTTACGTTCATTGTGGAAACTTACCTCACGAATAAAAATGGACACATCTCATGGTGGTTTCCATTCTAATGTTGGCAGAAATCTGTCGTTTACTGACAGTACTATTTCATTTATCTCTCCCATCTTACTTCTCGATTAGATGCGATAGTTAGTATCCTGAGCCTCCACAAGTTCAGTGCACAAACCTCAACAAAGTGGCGAGCATTTAAATGAAAAATGAAATGTTGCATGGGGTAAGCCAAGACTCTGGACTTATCACTCCCTTCACATTAATGAATCACAGAAAATGGACAAGATAACAGCATCCTCCTCTTTAAAAGACAATCTCTTGTATTACCAAAGGAACCTGTGGTAATTCCATCAACTGTCTCCAGCTTATCACATCTCAATGATTTATCGTCTAGCTGTGCTAGCAAACACACTTCCTGTGCATGACAAGTAACCTTTTTACAGATATTCAGGATCTGATAAATTCACTTTAAATTGCTACAACTGTAATTTATATCATATAAATAATTTCTTTTGCTTTTTTAACTTTTTGCGAGGGTATCTGTACTTTAACCACGAGCCGGGGGTCATTCTTAATGACATCATTTCAACTGGTATGAGCTGCTGTAATTAAGACCCACCATTATCCACTCCATTACATAACAATTGAAAATCCATAATGTAAAAAAAGCTATGAAATGACTTAAACCAACCGTCATCAATATGCTACTTACAATTGTATATGGAGTGACTAATACCTACTAGTAATGCCTATGGGTATCAAGACTAGTTATCTGACACTTACCGTTTTCTTGGTCCTCACTCAACAAAAAGCCGAAATTCTTTACACAAGAACGTTTCCATAGACTTGCATAATGGTAAGACTAAGCGACATCAAGATTAAACGGAAACTCGTAAATGCTCGCCTCGCCCTGTGCTCATAGTGTGCTGGGCAGAACTATGATGCCATTCGCCCGAATATCGATTCAAAAAAATAAAAAAGATAAAGTCCTTAGATTAAGAATTCCCAAGTGACCAAACGTACTGCGTAAAAAGGTATTTAGCAAGTAGGAAAGCTCAAGTTTTTATAACCAAATGGGATAGCAGTAATGAAAAGGAAATTTTGAGGATGGCAACAGTTTCTCTACGAAACGTTACTTTACAGTGAATATACGTACATGCGTATAGACGCATGCTTACCAAATGGCGCCCTATCTTCGTCTCTTCGATGTATATTACCTGACTTATATTTCTCTCTTGCGTCTCCCCTGATGTGTTTATTACACGAAAATGCACTTGGGGAACTTATCGTGTTTCATTTTCCCCGTGGACTCATAGGAATATCTTGATCATGCGCAAAATTGTGATCCTTTCCAATATATATATATATATATATATATATATATATATATATATATATATATATATATATATATATATATATTCACACTTATAAGACAAAGTATTTTGCGCAGAAACCAGATAATCTTGTTTAAAAGAGCAGCTCACAGAACGTGTTGTAACGTGACGTGACATGTAATTTCGACTCGTATCTTCCCTACACTTAAAGGTTATTAATCTCACAGAATTTGGTTTGGAGTTGACAGCTCAAAAAGAATGTATACGAAATATACATTAACATACATTCGTTGCTTGATTGCATGTCACACAATACGAAATGGATCATATAAGCTTGGATTTGGTGTCTGACCTTGCTAGACAGGTCAGACAAGGTTCATGGGTATTTCCGGCTGAACCGAGGTCACAATCCGCGATCCCTGTGGACTTACACAATTAAATTTGATCCTTTGGCATATTGCAATTAATATTTCTGAGAAATTACATTTACAAAAAAATTTTTGTTAGTAAGTAAATGTAGTAATAAACTGGAAATAGTCTTCAAATTATCAATTTACCCAGATATTTTGTTTTTGTCATGTCAGTATACTGTACGTGCATAAGACTAGTGAACATGAAGGGAAGCTGATTTAACTTATTATAAAAAAAAGTGGTAAAGGTCATGAAAATCGGGGAAAGTTTGGGTTTTACTAACAAGAATGCCGTTGAAATGACACATCTTAATCTGAATTTGACCTCCACATAGGTCGTTTGGCAAGGAGCTCATTGGTAGTTCAGGATTGAATTTGCCCTTTTCTTTACTAACAAAAATACATTATGAATAACTAGCAATATATAGAAAGCAAGACACGACAAGTCAAACGTAGTTTATGAATTCATCTGTCAACAAGGAGACTGTGAGCTCCAACATATGACCTAGTCGGAACCACAAACCGTACCATGTAAAAAGGACTTACCCTATACCTACAAAAAAGCTCCATGCCACCAAAAGGCAGAAGCTTCCTTAATCATATATATTATCTATTTATTATACTTCGTCGCTGTCTCCCGCGTTAGCGAAGTAGCGCAAGGAAACAGACGAAAGAATGGCCCAACCCACCCACATACACATGTATATACATAAACACCTACACACGCACATATACATACCTATATATTTCAATGTATACATACATATACATATATACACATGTACATATTCATACATGCTGCCTTCACCCATCCTGCTGCCATCCCACCACATATGAAATGGCAGCCCCCTTCCCCTGCGTGCGCGAGAGGTAGCGCTAGGAAAAGACAACAAAAGCCACGTTCGTTCAGTCTCTATCTGTCATTTGTAATGCACCGAAACCACAGCTCCCTTTCTACATCCAGGCCCCACAATACTTTCCATGGTTTACCCCAAACGCTTCACATGCCCTAGTTCAATCAATTGACAGCACGTCGACTCCTGTATACCGCATTGTTCCAATTCACTCTATTCCTTGCATGCCTTTCACCCTCCTTTATGTTCATTCCCCGATCGCTCTAAATCTTTTTCACTCTATCCATCCACCTCCAATTTGGTCTCCCACTTCTCCTCATTCCCTCCACCTCTGACACATACATCCTCTTTGTCAATCTTTCGGCACTCATTCTCTCCATGTGACCAAACCATTTCAATACACTCTTCTGCTCTCTAAACCACACTCTGTTACCACACATCTCTCTTACCCTTTCATTACTTACTCGATCAAACCACCTCACACCACATATTGTCCTCAAACATCTCATTTCCAACACATCCACCGTCCTCCGCACAAGTATGATATTCTATTATACTTGATCACCGTATCCCATCATAACGGTGGCGCCTGGAAACAGACAAATAACGACCCATCCACTCATATACACATATATATACATAAACGCTCATACACGTACATATACATAAAAAGATATACATACACATACATATATACACATGTACATATTCATACTTGCCTTCAATCCATTTCAGGATACAGTACACAAACACCAGCAAGGTAGCGCTAAAAAAACAAAAATTGCCACATTCGTTCACACTCAGGCCCTATCAGTCATGTGTAATGCACCGAAACCACAGCTCCCTATCAAAAACAGATGACAGAACCCTTAGGGGAAAATTCCTCATTTTGCTTCTTCCTTTGTTACTCCATTTAGAAAGTAAGACAAGGGTAGGGACGATGGATTTCCAGCCACCCACTTACACCTATTAGCACATCTCTCCTTGCCCTTTCATTACTTACTCCACTGCTTCCAGTAGCAGAGATATGTGAACTTCTTTGCAGTGTTTAGTTCTTCAAGGGAGACTGTACTTTCCAGTGATACAGCCTCACCTAAGTGATTTTTCACTTGCAATGTAAACTTTTGCAGGCGGATCCCAGTAACCTGTGTAACTGTATGAACGTATGGTTTGACCATATGGAAAGAATGAGTGAGGAAAGGTTGACAAAGAGGACATGCGTCAGAAGTGGAGATGAAGAGAAGCAGGAGACCAAACTGTTGGTGGAAGGAGAGGATTTCCAGCCACTCTCTTCCACCCCTCTTAGTTGCCTTCTACAACACACATGGAATGTGTGGGTAGTATTCTTTCTTCCCCATCCCTAGGGAAAATATATGGATATCCTTGGTAATAATTTTCTGGTATTTAGCAATTATACTTTATTGTTACAAGCTTACACCATTCAAAATGTTTTGCAATACAGGTCTGTAGAGTTTCTGTCAGGAACATTAAAGTAACTATATTGTAGGAAAATCACTGTCTAGCATTGCATCACTTAGGCTTTTTCATTCTTTTTACATTATAGTACAACATGATGTAACTAGTAGTATATACAACCCCATAAGTCATTTAAAAAAATGTAAACCTTGTCCTATCTTTTCCTAAAGATCCAATTCAAAAGGCAAAGTTTAATCATTTACTTTGCCCAACCTCTTACTAAAGAGCATCATAATCTAAAACTTCTTTAAGATTCAAACACTGATAAAGTCATGCCCCACATTCAATCTTTCAGTGCAGTATGAAGCAAGACACGAAACAATACAAAGGTAAAAAAATACCAAGAAAGCAAATTGGGAAAATTCTTTATTTATCCTTAAACATAAAACAATAACCAAGCAAATTACATCTCTATCACGTGCAACTGAGAACTAAGATGAGATCCAGGTATACAAGTGTCCCACTTGGTCCTGCTCTTCAGTTGGATTTAGAGATGTCCTGCAACCAAAGTATCACCCAGCAACTCACTACTACAAGTTTCCTAAGCACCAGTCAAAGGCATTCTGGAAGAGCTTACTCCAAGGGGAAGAAAGTCTTTGATCTGAAGGTGGCATGAGGAGTGGTGGAGCAAGATGTGGCCACTGCCACGTGAGGACACATCTCTCAGGGTGAGGCATAAGAGCCAAGTGTCTCCCACAAGGAGATGTCAAACCTGCCACACCACCTGCCCAGAACAGGGACATTACATGAATACATGATAAACTAAATTATTTTGTCTAAAAACACAAGTATTTGCAATTTCTTACATAATCAATTGTCAAGGTAAACATGATAAAACAAAATTTTTCTTGATACATCACCACCCATGCTCCTTAGAATTATCTTGGGAATATTTCAGAGCCATGTAATTATGAAATGAAAATTGTGAATTTTGGGAAAAAATCCATCTATTTGATACTACATTACCAGGATGCTCAACTAAGATCTGGTACTAATGAATTTCAGAGGCTTTCTAAGCAAGAATGAGGATGCAAATAGTAAGACAACTGGAAGATCCTCTTACAATTACTATTGTGAAAGTTTATACTTATTATATGCTAAATTAACAAAGGAAGGAAATCTGAGTACAGAATAAATTTATGATGTAATGGACTTTCATGGAAACTTCAGATTGCAACCATAGTCCAGTGGGACTCAGAAGGTCCGTTAACAGCAAAATTCTGATACACTGATGTTTATATGAACAAGTGTACACTGAACTTTCTAAATGCTGAAGGGAAGTGTATGATGTCTGCTGCAGCAGGGATACAAACTACAGAAAACTTTACGTGGAGTATTCTATCGAAAAATTAATTAATTTCAAGCAAAACCTAATATCTATAAAAAACTAATGGAAGCAAATGAAGCAGTCAAGGTATGCCATAGAATAGCCTGTGGAACTAAGCTGCAGATGGTACACTAAAGTTTCAGTAAGGTTTTGATGAAAGATGCAGTGGATGTGTGGAAATTAGGCCCTTCCTCCTTTTCTCCTGAAACTTATTCAGTCAGGTATGAAAACAGTTAGGCTTTAGATATGTCCCATTACAAGATTTCAACAGTGCTAAAAATACTGTATCAATAAAACAAAGCAAGAAAATGCTGTAGAATACTTATGCACCTGGCAGCACTGACCAGCTTACTTCATGCCCCCAGTAAAACTTTATCCAAGTGCTAAATTTCTGTAATCAATATGATATATTCCACTTCTTGCCAAATATTTTTTTCTTATTATTTTCATGTTTTCATCTACAGTCACATGGGGAAAGGATAGTTTATACACCTGGTCACAAAATTTTGCAACTTCATGCCAAAAACTCTAATCACCTCATCACCTTCAAAGAAGGATCCTATGGTGGAAGTATAAAGTCTATATCATGTTTTGTTCTTTAGCTATCAGGGTAAGAACGTGTACACAGACAGGGAGATGGAAAAGTCACTACAAAATGTCCTACACTTCTGTAACAGTGAAATATGAGAATTTATTCATGCACCAATTAAATTATGCCTTTTTGTTGTGATCACAAACCCATTACATGTATGAATCATAAACTTGCCATCATAAATATACAAATTTGTAATAGACACATTACATAGACTGGTGAAGATCTACCTTTTCCCTAGCAACATGGATGAAGCTTGCAATGCAATGTCCATGAACTATTTTTAGCCACTATGCTGCAGGATATTAAAGAATAAGGATTTCCTCAGCCAAAAAGAATTCTACATACCTTGTGAGCCATTAGGGTTAAAAGGATACTGCCGAGTAGGTTTGTCTTGGTCATCGAGGTAGCGCAGGGCCACACTTTTGGCAGATTCTAGTGCTGGGAGAATGTCTTCGGTTTGGTATATAAAGCGACCTAAGGGAAACAAGACAGTGGTGGAAGTCAGGATGCAGTTCAAAGATTGCACTAATAGAGGGCAATCCTAGGTTAACAGCAGACCAAAGACACTCATTACTTGAGGGAAAGGGAGAGAGAATGTAATTCAACCAACCAAAGGAATGGAATCCAGTCCAAGAAGAGGAGGAAAGACTCCCCAAGTTAAGGGTAGGTAAGAAGATATACAAAGTATATGTGCTTTGGGAAGATAACATCCTTGACCATAGGGAGGTAACATGAGAAAAGGAACAAAAATACCTTATTTCAAAAGAAGAGGAAGAAGACTCCAGGCCAAAAGGGCGAGAGGGTATTTATTCTATATATCTGCTTCTATAGTATATCTTATGTTTGCTTACAATGAATTATCTGATTGAAAGGAAAATTATTCTCATAGAAAAGCAATACCTGCTTTCAGGAGTGTCCTACCCAACTGTCTTGTGAAATAATAAAAATCTAACATTCATAATATAACAAAATAATACAGTATACGTAAACCCTCAATTTAACGGACCCTGATATAATGGATTTTGGATTTAACAGACAAATAACAAAACGGTACATTAACTAATCATAATTCAAATTTCAAAAAATTCAAAAATCTCAAACACTGCCCCATGCACATTTCATATCACACCTGTATTTGGTAGTGCGGGATAAACTCACAGTCAGGTTGTATGAAGAGTGTTTCTGTTATTTCAGAACTGTGACTTTACTTATAAGATAATTTTGCAATCCTTACTATTCAAAACGGTATCAAGTGATTGTAAGAGGTGCAACGAAAACAGGTGTTCGTCTTCACTTTATTATAAATAAGTATCCTTTCACAGGAGAGGGGTGGCATCACCTTTAGCTCAGTCTGACTCCAGCCTCCAACTGCCCAGTGAGCATTCCTACGCTGCTGGGTGCTCACTGCCCAGCTATCGTACCACACACCAAGCCCTACAGTGATAGAGGTGCTAAAAGACAGCATGTGAACTTAAATGCAGCACAGAAATAGATTACTTTTGCTTCAACAGATTTTCAGCATTAACAGACACCCCTCCCCCCTATTTGTCTGTTAAACTGAGGGTTTACTGTACCTTCCTTCCATTCATTCAGTATACATTTGTGTTTAAAAGTTTTTGAATCAATTCATACAACTTTATCAAATTCATTCATTAGCATTAACAGACATCATCAGAAGTACCATAGGATTTTGTTCAACTCAGCCCTGTCTAAAATAGCGTATATCCTACAAATGCCCATGTCTGCATTTGTTATCAGAACATTGCCATCATCAATGTAATTTAACCAACCAAAGGAATGGAATCAAAATCAGTAAGGGTGGGGCCAATATAAAGGCAAGTAATAGGTATGCCCATATTGTTATAAATATTCTTTCTTGAAATGCAAGATTACATTTCTATAGACTAAGTCATTTACAAATTCATATAAAATAGGACATAAATGAGTTGGGTAAGCTTTACATTAACATTACAATCATAATCATTACTATTAACTCACCTTCACCATGTGCCACCCATACTCCTAACTTTGCTCCTTCCATCCCTTTCAGCAACAATGAATCTGTAGCTTCAACTTGTACTCTAGACCAACGGGATTCAAAGCGTCCTGAAAGATTTTCACTTAGACGAACTGCTGGCAAGTTCTCTTCTGTAGATGAAGATTGTAAAATTTATTCCTCCAGCAGTATTGAAGAAAATACATTTATCAAAAAAGTAAATTTTCATCTATATTAGAAAGAAAGGACATACATTGATGGGGTAGAGTCTGGGTTAGAGGCAAGGATGCTCCATATCTATGTAAGAATACTATATTACATTTCATCCTTACTTTATTTCATTGTACAATGCTTACACCTAAACACATTCCATACATGTATATGTCTGTGTATGTATATATGTTGATATGTATACAGGTACACCATCAATTTTCCAGTAATCCTGGTTCCAAGGCCTTGCCGAATTAATCATTTTGCCGGACTAACCGTGGTCACATTATAATAATTCATCAACACACCTCTAACCCACTAATTACGCATCTCCCATGTGTCTAAAGTATACCAAGGACTGCTAGAAATTTAAATTAAACAAATATTAAATACTTAGAAAAGCAAATGGATTTGTATGTAGCATTTATGGATCTGGAGAAGGCATATGATAGAGTTGATAGAGATGCTCTGTGGAAGGTATTAAGAATATATGGTGTGGGAGGCAAGTTGTTAGAAGCAGTGAAAAGTTTTTATCGAGGATGTAAGGCATGTGTACGTGTAGGAAGAGAGGAAAGTGATTGGTTCTCAGTGAATGTAGGTTTAAGGCAGGGGTGTGTGATGTCTCCATGGTTGTTTAATTTGTTTATGGATGGGGTTGTTAGGGAGGTAAATGCAAGAGTCCTGGAAAGAGGGGCAAGTATGAAGTCTGTTGGGGATGAGAGAGCTTGGGAAGTGAGTCAGTTGTTGTTCGCTGATGATACAGCGCTGGTGGCTGATTCATGTGAGAAACTGCAGAAGCTGGTGACTGAGTTTGGTAAAGTGTGTGGAAGAAGAAAGTTAAGAGTAAATGTGAATAAGAGCAAGGTTATTAGGTACAGTAGGGTTGAGGGTCAAGTCAATTGGGAGGTGAGTTTGAATGGAGAAAAACTGGAGGAAGTGAAGTGTTTTAGATATCTGGGAGTGGATCTGTCAGCGGATGGAACCATGGAAGCGGAAGTGGATCATAGGGTGGGGGAGGGGGCGAAAATTTTGGGAGCCTTGAAAAATGTGTGGAAGTCGAGAACATTATCTCGGAAAGCAAAAATGGGTATGTTTGAAGGAATAGTGGTTCCAACAATGTTGTATGGTTGCGAGGCGTGGGCTATGGATAGAGTTGTGCGCAGGAGGATGGATGTGCTGGAAATGAGATGTTTGAGGACAATGTGTGGTGTGAGGTGGTTTGATCGAGTAAGTAACGTAAGGGTAAGAGAGATGTGTGGAAATAAAAAGAGCGTGGTTGAGAGAGCAGAAGAGGGTGTTTTGAAATGGTTTGGGCACATGGAGAGAATGAGTGAGGAAAGATTGACCAAGAGGATATATGTGTCGGAGGTGGAGGGAACGAGGAGAAGAGGGAGACCAAATTGGAGGTGGAAAGATGGAGTGAAAAAGATTTTGTGTGATCGGGGCCTGAACATGCAGGAGGGTGAAAGAAGGGCAAGAAATAGAGTGAATTGGAGCGATGTGGTATACAGGGGTTGACGTGCTGTCAGTGGATTGAATCAAGGCATGTGAAGCGTCTGGGGTAAACCATGGAAAGCTGTGTAGGTATGTATATTTGCGTGTGTGGACGTGTGTATGTACGTGTGTATGGGGGTTGGGCCATTTCTTTCGTCTGTTTCCTTGCGCTACCTCGCAAACGCGGGAGACAGCGACAAAGTATAAAAAAAAAAAAAAAAAAAAAAAATTAAATGCAAATCAAATGAATAAATGAAATACATTCTACACCTGCTCAGGACTGAGGTGTTCGTCAGCTATGAGTTTCGCAAATTCATCCACATACTCACAGCTCCTTTGTGGTTGGCAGACCACTTTTCTCCACACACTTTATTCATGGAAATTCCATGATGCTTCTTGAATCTTAAAATCCTTCCTTCACTATAGTCACGCTCATGTTGTAATCTAAGTTCTTTATAGAACAACTTATCCTGGTCCATTATCCATCACTCCAACGCTGTCGAAACTATTGCATCATCACTCGATCCTGCTCAGTACTCTTTTCATCTTTCATAGTTTTTCTAATCATCATTTGTTTCTTGGTATCGCTGTCTGCATAGAATTTCAATATTTTCTCCCTTTGCTTCTTTACATCACAGTGTTGATGAGCCAATACTGTAGAAGTCACACACCTTACACACTGAAACACCACAGTCCATTTTTTCAACAGTTCTACTTTATCTTGGATCGATATGGACTGGTGTTTATGATTGACACCATACTGATACTCTCATATGTCTTAGAAGCCATAGCTAAGGTTAAATTTAAATAACTTTATTTACATATTGCATATTTACAAAGACAGAACTTTATTAACATCGATAAACAAAATATCAAAAAATTAGTACAGTGCATGAAAATTTTACTTTAATTCTGAAAATAACATAAGTGGGCTTGTAAATCTGGTTCTTTATCAAGATGATACATGTTCACTTACATAATCCATGGGTGATCTAGATGCATGATAATTTTCCCAGCTGTGGAGGTAGGCTGCTAAACACACCTATGGGTAATTTGTGGAAGCAAACAACAACTGGGATTTTAAATGATGGTACGAGCCAATAAAACAGCTTATGACACAAATACCAAAACACATTGCTTGACAATGGGAAGCGATGAAAGGATTAATTACATCACACTCAGCAGCAACTCCATGCTTTAAGCGTTGCTTTTTTTTTGTCAATTTTCTAACATTTCAAAAGTGTATAGAAATGTTTTAGATAAATTCTTACCATGCTAACCTACTGTGCAGGTGGGGAAAAGGTTTACTAAAATTGTTGGCTCCATCATTCTACAGAAATTATAAAAAGGCACTAACTTACTCAAGAAAGCTAAGGAGTACAATTTTACCTTTTTCATCCATACTGATAATCTTAAACAATACAAATCAGTTAAAAAAATGATGTGCATTATAACAACGAATAAAATATGATAATTGTAAATGAAACAAACATATTCTGGGTTCAATACTAAGCAATTAACATGCAAAATTACAGCACAATTCTCCGACAAAACCCCAAAAGTTATCAGTCAAAATTCTACCATTTGAAGGATCATCTGCTGAAAGTATTCCAAATTGTAAACCATTTTGAGGATGGGGCTCACCTATTAGGAAGAAATACACTGGATTTTTCCACTAAACTATTCAAAAAACCTCAAGAAGAAAACCAAACAATGTTCCAGATGGGCAAAACCCATGGATGAGAGCAGAAACCAATCTTAAAGAAAACAACTGCTGATGGCATCAGTATGCAACTTGCTAACGAGTTCCTCTAAAACACCTCATTCAAGAAAGAAAAGGGGTACCAAGTAGAAGTGTTGTAAAGCCCTATACATCAAATCAGGTACTGGAGGAAAAGCATGCCAGCAGGCCTCATCATGGTTATAGAAAGACAGATGTTAGCCAAATAATATGAATCACTCATATCTAGGTCTTACCTGAAGCAGGACAAGCCAGACTTGGGCAGAGAGCACTGAATCATTTTACTATCAAATCCATCCAAGGTGAAATCCATACTGCCAATCCACTAAATCATTGCAGAACCGAATCAAAGCTTTTGATGAAAAAGGAGCTTTATCTTGAAAGTGCATCTAGCCATTTTTTACAAACTCCTTTTAGGTAATTCACTATGATGTGAACCAATGTTGTTTGCTATTGTTAGAATGGACTGCTAATTCTTGAGTACATGTGATAAGTCCCTTAGCTGGCTGTGGATAACTGCCATACAGTTATCTAAGAATGAAGAAATGTGTATTCCCTGGTTCATGATATGATTTTCAAGATCAAACTTTGAGATAGGAATTCCAGATATTGATTTGGTAATGAAAATCCTCTTTCCACAGCCCAAGTTGACCCAGCTATGAGACAAATGATAGCCATATTACATCTGGAGAAATCCCTAGTGGAAGGAAAGTTGGAGGTGGCTTTTTCTCTCTACTACATTCTTTGGAAATGTCCCTGGGAACTTCATGGGGATAGTCTCTCTCCTTTTCAGGGAAAAGCTGGTTCATCATTGGGACGAAAATCAAATATTTGCCAAGGGGAAACAGTAAACAGGAGTGTAATTTTTCAAAGCACATAAAAATTTAAAGATGCATTTTCTGAATGACAGACTGCTTGGGTTTCTTGTGAAACATCTTAGGTTGGAAGAATTAGACATCCCTTAATATCTTTCTCTGCAGGATGATGCCTGCTATGCAAAAAATACAGCTCAAAACCAATTGGTATATTCTAAGTTTAACATGAGACCATTCATTCATAAAGATACAGGTCAAAACAGAAATTAGCACTCTGCCCAGTGTGTAGTCACAAAACACATATCACAGGCACAATATGAAGCCACTTACACAGTGAAATGAAGCTCAAACTCATGCAAACGAGTAAACCTTGAATCTAAAGTCAATAGCACTGTCAGCAAAAAATTTAGGTGTAACTAAGGTGATAAAATATATATATTGCTTCTAGGTAAAAAAAAGTTCAGTATGAACACTGATTACTGCACAATGGGAAATACAAAAAAGACGGACTGGATTATACATTAATGGATATACTTATGCTTGAAGCCATCTGATACTGAAAACAAATCAAACAGCAGAGGAGAAAACTGGGTTGAAATACATGAGGTAAGGAGGTAAACAAAAATATAAGATGAAAGGAAAAAAATGTGCTTTACTGAAAGTTGAAGTATGATATATGAAGATAAAGAAAAACTAATAAAGGGATATGAAAAACAAATCGAGACAAAATGTACTCTTAATTGGCTCCAAAAGATGAAAGACTGATGCATTAATAAAAGAGAAAAAAAGCTGCTTACTATGGTGGTTTATGGGATCGAGCCATCCCAGAAGAGCCATCAGCTGACAGCCGTTACACACACCCAGAGAAAAACTGGTGGGCTTGTTTCTCCATGCCTCAAGTGCTGCTCGCAAGCCTGCATGCCCACGGATTACACTGGCCCATCCTACTGCAGATCCTAAAACATCTATAACAAAAGGTCAAAATTTACAGCAGTTTTCAAAATTCAGTATCATGGTTGTTTCATTTCATATGAAGATAGTCTATTCTTATGATGCAGCATGCTTTAAAGCTTTTATGTACACATCAGAAATTACAATGAATGAAGACCATTTATCAAATAATTATACTTCTAAAGAATTCGATTGCACAGAGTTATGAATATCAAATAATGTTTCTAACAAAATTATGTATGCATACAGTTTGATACTGTTGCCTTCTTATGTTTATACAATTTGACAAAAGCAAATATAAAATCTTAACATTCTATATCACCAATAAGAAGCATACAGCTTGGCTGACCTAAGACCTAACCCAGCAGCTTGGATGTTGGGGTAAAACCCTCTCCAAAGGACTGAACCAGATATTCAACTCTTTGCAGTAACTTTACTCACATTTTTCACTCATGCAGCAGACCAGGTGTATATTTCTCTTTAGTTCATATGCACACATCTTCAGTGTATGTTCTTGCAAGTAGCCCAGTCTATCATATCTAAACCAATTCTCTTCTATCCATTTATTCTGGACACAATACTAAGCAGAGATTAAAAACTACTTTGCAGCAGTCTTAAGTATTAATGACAGGTCAACACAGTGGAAGTTATCTGTACTCATCTTCATTAGAGGCAGCAGCTTCATTGTAATTGTATACCCTAACTGAAACAGTGTCTCACCAGCATAACTGAAGCCTCCTGGGAAAACCACACCCCTAAAGCTTTCCAGATTGATATCACCAGCCAAGAGGTCTGTCATTGTGAGGTCATACACACTGAAGCCAGCCTGGAGGAGTGCTGCTATCATCTCCCTGTCACCATTCGTGCCTTCTTCACGTATGACCGCCACACATGGCACACTCACTCCACTATTCTTAGGACCTGTGGCAGAATGAAAGAAAATATGTGAATCCATATTATCATCACACATAGGGCTGCTCAATATAATCCCAAAGTCGAAACAAGAAGTTAACATAAGACCCAAGATTTGAATAATACTGTAATCCACAGCTACTTTCAAGTAAAGCCTAGGATTACCTTAACTAGTTTTACTAATAAGTATACCATCCCTCAGCAGTGATAGCCAAAAGTAAAGGTAAGAATCGGACATATTCAGTTATCTTAAGCTCAATACTGGAAAATAGTCCTTAACATTTCTACAACTCTACGATAAACTGAACTATCATAAACCCATGCAACTTCACTCTCACCTAGGTCCAACAAATAGCATGCACAATCATTGCCCGAGTTATCTAGTTTTACTACCTACCGAAGACAAAGTCCCTGTATGTGAAGGGGACATGGTAAGTGGAGTAGGCTCGGTTGGTAAGGCTGTGGTACTCTTCTTCTGCACATGCTGGATTAGTTTGAAGCTTTTCAAGCTGATAGCTAGTCTCTTCCCAAAGTCTAGCAGCCTCCAGTACTGTCAAATTTATGACTTCCTGACCTCCTACACTGATGTTTAACTGGGAGAACAGTAAAACACGAAGTATGAAAAAAGAAAAATATCTAGCCATTATGCTTACAAGCTAAGAATTCGATTGACGGGTTCAAGATAATCTGACCATCTCTTCGCAAGTTACTAATACCAAGGGTATCATGAATGAAACACAAGTAATGAACATTACCTAAGAATTCACACTTGAGAACAAAAAGGTTGGTGGGTATTAAGAGAAGAACATTAATTTGGTTACAAGACCTGTGGGCCATGATGGGTGAGGAAAGTTCACTTGCCTCATGGTACTTTACCCAGTCACATTAGACTTGCTATCATTGCAAGAAACATTCGCTTTTCATCACTAAACTTACATAAACTTCTTACTACACCATAATAGGATCCACCACTGTACAAAACTATGACCATCCCCAAGCATACATTGTGCAAATGTTTTAAATTGACAAAACCTGTCAAAGTAAGGCACTAACCTAACACATAAAACCCGACCAACATAAATGCTATCTTCTGCAAATTCCTTGAAAGGCTTAAGAAGATTTTGTTTCACTCAACACTACAGATGACTGGGTACAGTAGCTTCTTTCAAAATGGTTTGCAAAGCTTGAGAGAGATCAAAGAACAAATACAGGTGTGTGTGTGTGTGTGTGTACAGTACTGCTTGATTAGCCTCTGCCAGATACCTCTGTCCTTTTATGATGTCAATCAACCTTTAATCTCTGAAAGTCAGCATGAAGACTTATGCAATAGGTTCCCAAAATCAAAATGGGAGAGCTAATGTTTGCAGGCACTGCACAAGTCCCCCACTAATACTCTAACATTTGTGTTGCTGCTGTGCCTTCTACAGAGGATACCACTCTCTGGAAACAAATCTTTAGAGTAAATATATATGCAAATATATGTAAAAGTCTGTTAATAGTAACCATAAAACAGTGTTGTGACATTTAAAGAATTTGCATAATGAGGCTTGGCCTCATTTTGTGTTCTCTCTTGCCCACATATAAATATATTACACACAATTACATAATCACAGGAGAACATCCACTAGGAGCCCCTCCAGTTTCATGGCTGTGCTACCCTCAGAAGCAGGGACAGAATGAACACCTATTTCATATAGTGACAATGATGCAGCCCTGCTAAAGCTGACTTTTCACCAAGGTGTAACCTCAAGCAGGCCAACACCAGTAACACTTATGTAAATATATGCATGCAAGAATATTTGTACATATATCAGTACTTGTGAAAATATGTACCTAATCACAATACATTATAAGTGTCATTTTGAGAATTTGCATCACAAGACTTACCCCCCTTACCAACCCCTATCCCATGCTAACCCACCGTTGTGCTGAAATGTCTACGTAACCAGTACTGTAAGAGTACAAGTAGTTGATGACTTACACTTCTGAAGCGATAATTTTTTCACTGTTATAGAAACAACTCTGAAACCGTAAAGTTGATAAATAAAAAAAAACTGTAAAGCATGAATTCTTGAGGATTGGAAAGGAAATCTCAGCAAGATGTTGAAAGCTTACTGAAGCAAGAATTAATACAACTGGACAGTTACCCGAGCATTAGTACCAGACCCCATGGTGGTGCCCAGGAATGAGGTGCCAGGGATGCCAGCACTCAGGAACCTCTCTATCAAACTCTGGCTCTCGCTGCTCTTCACTTCCAAAACCCACCTGATGGAGGAAATAAAACTTGTTCCAGCAGCTGCTCACAGTGGTGTCTTCTTTTATGTGTAGTCAAGATATATATTTGGTAAAATGGGTTGACAAGTAAATCTCACATAATAAGTTATGTACAGTTCAGCAAGCATTTTTTTTTTTTTTCTTCAGGTTTGAGATGAAAAACTGGTTATCTTTGCAAGTTTTATCAAACTTCAGACAACATATCAACAGCCTTTAGTATATCTGACAACCACTACTGGTAATCAAAATACTTAAGCAACTTTACATGAACTGGTTTTTAGATGCAAAGAATCTTAAAGTATGGGACATTACTGGTTAAAACCATGTTTAATATACCATAAAGTCTCTTACCTGCAATTATATTCTTTACACTGAATATTTAGTTCAATTCTTTAAAAGTTAATGCTTTAAGGACCTTGAAACTTATGCAAACCTTACTTCCAAAAACAACTAATAAACTTACACCTACTTTCAAAAACATCTATTAGAGATCTACTGGGATGGTTAAAAACTATGAATCAATATGTTCATCTATCCAATCATGAAAGCACATCTGCTTGGACACATCCCAAGACAAAATATTCATGATGGGTTGAATTTCCTGAATAAAGCATTTACTAGTAATGCATATGGAGACCATCTACAGAGAAATGGTGCAATACAAGAAAGGTCTGAGGTACATGCAAGGGGGAAGTCAAAGTAAACTTTTAGAGGCAGAAAAATGACAGACGGAGCTTGTGTCTACAGGATGCGAACAAGTCATAAGGTAGGAGTGGGAGGAGAAAAAGCCAGGAGAAATAAAAGATACAACAAGATTTCATCTACAAGGGAAGACTCACCCAACCTCTTCACTGAAGAGAGCAGCCAAAGTGGGCGGCACTTTATCCCTGCTAGTGATTGGTGGGGCAGGAGGTGGTGGCACATCCACCTTCATGCCACCCCAGCCAGCCACTCCCATCTCCAACAGGCATATCACCAGCCCTCCATCACTCACATCATGCAGTGCCATCACCAAGCCCTCTGAACACCAAGGCTTGTTAATAAATCATTTCAAGTTTTGTAAATCATTCAAGCATCATTGCAGTTTCATGACACTGTGCTTAAATGGAGAATTTTCAAAGATTCAAATAACTATTGGAAAATTAATTCTTATCACCAGTTACACTGGACATAACTACTGAAACCCATAAATCTAGATTATAGAATCTCAGGTTTTTTTTTTTTTTTTTAAACTATTCGCCATTTCCCGCATTAGCGAGGTAGCGTTAAGAACTGAGGACTGGGCCTTTTTTGGAATATCCTCACCTGGCCCCCTCTGTTCCTTCTTTTTGGGGAAAAAAAAAAAAAAAAAAAAAAACGAGAGGGGAGGATTTCCAGCCCCCCGCTCCCTCCTCTTTTAGTCGCCTTCTACGACATGCAGGGAATACGTGGGAAGTATTCTTAATCCCCTATCCCCAGGGATAGAATCTCAGGTATGTTTCAAAAATGTGTTCCAAGTTTATTTCAAATAGACATTATATATTTCAACTGACCATCAATCAGCTGCTGGATAACAGTAAAAGCATTCACAAAGGCAGTAATTTCATGGGCATCCACATCTGGGCAGTCTACACCGACCTGACTATAGACCTGAGCCAGGGCAGAGCCACCCAGCCGAGCATAGGCAGGCACAGGACGCACCCACAACAGGGTCCCTTCGCACCTTAGCCCTGGACTCTTCAGGTCTGGGGTCACAACCTTAAAAACAGCATTTTGTGGGTAAAACCTTTAAATACCACAATAACTTGTGGCAAAATGTGAGCTCTGATGAAACGGCATACATATACAATACAAAAGCTGGAAAAAGTAATCATATAGTGCTTAAGTTTGAATACATGGTAAAAGAGGACATTAAAACAGCAGAGGTGTGACAGGAAATAATGAGTAGATATAATTGCAAAAACTGCAAAAACCTCAATAATTTCAAAGATAAATATTGCTGATATCATGAGGCCCAAAAGTAGGTTAAATGAAAAAATTACTGAGCAACTCATACAAGTCTTGTGAGGAGTCAAGGCACACTGCAAGGAAGAAAAAGGAAAATTATCATTAAGGTTTACATGGAGCTGTAGTAAACTTTTCAAAATCTGCCTTGAGCTGATATCATCAAAGATTAGAGAGAGAATTAATGCAAGCTACCTTGGTGATATCAGGACAAGGTGCATACGCAGACACCACTAGTGATCCAGGTGCCTTGACAACAGTGGAAGTACCTTCTTGTCCAGGTACTCTAGCAGCCATACTCAGCGAGTCTTTCCCTCCATCTACTCCCACACCAACAGCCTTCATAATCTTGCACATTGCTTCACATGCCTGGTATAATGCCCAACCTTCACCTGGGAGTTTAGCTGCCCACATCCAGTTGGCAGAACACTTGACATCCTATTGATGAGACAAACTGCTAATTATAAATAACACAAACATAGAAATGCTTTAAAAGGTGAATAGTGTGAGGAAAACAAGTGAGCAAATGGGAGTAACTGGGAGAAGTGGTAACAGGCTAAGAAGAAGCTAGACAGGATGGAGTGTGTCTTGTAGGTCTGCTGAATATGCAAAATGACTGAGTGGTGGACATGGTGTGTATGGGACACGTCTTTTTGCACCTATATTTAGTCAGTTTCTGATACAATCATTTTGCCTACTCTGGAGTTATCAGCAAAGCTTCTTGCTAAACTTTTATTTATCTCTGTAAATGTCCAATACTAAATAATAAGACTTGAGACTAACACTCTTCCCTGTAGTAACCTAAAAAGGACATCAGCATCATTCATGGCTCTGTTTGCTGCTTTGTTAAAAACTAATCCATCATTCTATCTTACCCTTACTGTTATGTGCAGCAACTTTCTCTATATGAAGATGTTAGGATGGAGTTAAGAAGGCTCTCAAGTATCATTATCTCTGAACATTTAGTGGGGTAAGAAGCATGTATAGGATAGAATAAACTAGACACACACACTGCCAATGGGCTGCACTAGGGAATATGAAGTTGTTATGGGAAACAAGGGAACAGTCTGTGAGCTTGCCTACAAATGGTGTGCTCTGGTTCCAGTGCATTATACATAACTACAGAATGGATGCGAGACAATGGAGCCAGTCCTTGTCTGTTCCTGGCGTTACCTCACTAAAGAGGAAAACAGTTAAAAAGTACAGAAAAGTGTGGGTCAACAAGTATGAGACATAAGTTGGATGGGCTGCTACCAGGAAAACAAAAATCAGATACTAAGAAAAGTATCAAAGATAGGGTAACAAACATCACTCAGTTACAAGATAACAGTAGTGCTGAACAAGCATTGAGCAAATAGTTTGAACAAGACCAGTGTCTATACAAATACTGCACAATGTTTCCTTCCAACAACCAAAAACAAATCGCAGGGGAATGCTATTTCATGTGTGGCAGGGTGGCGACAGGAATGGATGAAGGCAGCAAGTAAGAATATGTTCATGTGTATATATGTGTATGACTGTGTATGTATATGTATGTATACACTGAAATGTATATGTATGTATATGTGCATGTATGGGTGTTTATGTACATATATATGTGTATGTGGGTGGTTGGGCCATTCTTCGTCTGTTTCCTTGCACTATCTCACTGGCTCAGGAAACAGCGGTTAAGTATAATAATAAAAAATGATAATTAACACAAAAGTTAATCAAGCCTAGTTAATCACAGAAACTCCTTGGATGCTGTTACTTAGTAGCAGAGGGGGTTTATCAGGAAAGCCTTTAAGAAATCCAACTGGAATAATACACAAGAGAATTCTAAGGTCATGATCTGGGTGCCTTTAATTTACATCTTTTTACTGCCTTAAACTAAGTGCCTTAAAAGGAACAGTGAAAGCTTTAGTCATGCCACTAAATTTAATTTCAGAGCAATCATTTCAAAAATATGCAACCAAATCCTTTATAGCTGTTTGTTAAAAATGCTTTCCATCATTTTATTATCAATAATTC
The DNA here is from genome assembly GCF_036320965.1 of Panulirus ornatus. Classification (NCBI taxonomy): domain Eukaryota; kingdom Metazoa; phylum Arthropoda; class Malacostraca; order Decapoda; family Palinuridae; genus Panulirus; species Panulirus ornatus. Next base: position 23,709,806 of record NC_092278.1, read on the forward strand.
ATAGAGAAACCTTTCCTTCCTTCTTACCATGATAAATGAGTTCCTCTCTCTTTCACGGGCATTAAAAAAAATCACATATGAATCCTTACTTTGAGGTGAGAAATTGGTGCTGCAGCCAAGTTCGCAAGGGCTTCCAAGACAGTTAGCCTTGCACCAGCAGTTGGGGATACCAGCATTTTTATGGGTTGCTCACCAATACTTGTGGCTGCTCCTTCCTTTAAATATCCATAAATGAAATAACAACAGCTTAATGGCTTTAACAAAGTCATGTTATATATGTGACTAAATGAATTTTGTATAGATTCTTTTTTTTTAAAGAAAATTAAGGTTAATAATACTTGACAAACTAGCTTTAAAGAATAAATTCCCTTATCTATTAAACATATGTGATGAAGTACTGCTTAAGCAATCACGATGCAGTGCAAATATCAAAAGTATAACCAGTATCGTCTCCTATTAATCCATGATAAGATCTGTATTAGGATAAAGGTTATGTTTGAAATATGACTACACACAGCAATGTACATTGCCAACAATCCAATTACCAAAATTAACAAACATGTGACAAGTAAATGTATGTGTACCTGCAATTTATTTTTTCTAGGGACTAATAAGAAAGATGCTTACCTTACTGAAGTATGAGACAGCAGTAACAGCAACATCTGCCAAGGGTGTGTGCAGAGGTCCTACACACTGTTGCTGAGCCACCAAGCCAGTCACTGACCGATCTACCTGAACATTTGAAGAAGAAACATGTTGAACTCAATTAATCTTATCCTCTTATTTTTTTATCAAGTTACTTGAAGTAAAACAGTTTATAAAAGATAATTCTTTGACCATTATAAATGCAGCTGATGTCTATCAAACCCTTCATTTTGCAATAATATTTGCATCAACCCCCTTCCCAACCTGCACTACTTAAATGACACACAAGACTTACTAATATCTATGCATGTTACCCAGTTACCCATGCTTTGTGCCACTTCACTGCATTATTTCATCATGAAGCTTCTTAAAACATACCATAATTTTGGCACTCAGCACTATTCACAATAACACTCTTGGCAGTTGAGCTGGAAGGATGAATTAGATGGGAAAAAAAAGGGCAATGAAGAATAAACAATTCCATGGTTTACCTTGACTACTTCATACTCCCTGGTTCAGCCAACTGATAGCACATTACTTACATTCTGCTACATCAATTCATTCTACCCTGATACAAATCTTCATTGAAGTGTCAACACTGCCTGAAGCTCTTACAATATTTCGTTGGCACTATCTGCAGATTTCCATATGCTACACAGTCAAAGGTAAACAAATAAGAATGTTACAAACAAAGGTTTTATAATAATTCTAATATAATGTAACATACACCTTTAGCTTTTACAAATCAGTCCCTACAAGTCTTTCCAGTCCAAAAGCACAAGCACAGCTATCCTGGTAAATGCTTTTGATATGCTGTTTGGTATATAACTGTTTAAGCCTTTCGAGTATGGTCAATGCACCAAAAGAAGAGCCAAGACAGAACAGAAAGGGTCTCGAGAAATGCACCCATTATGACATGAACAAAGATACCTCAATTACAATGAAAGGTTGAAGGCTACACAGCTGTACATTATGGAGGAGAGAAGAGGGAGGAGTGACCTGATAACCTTCACATACCTAAATCAGCTAGATGATGGTGACAGTAAACACTTCATAAAGTGCAGTACCATAATTAGTAGATGCCATGATCAAAAGCTGAAGATGCTGATCAAGAATGATATAAAGCAATACTAGTCTAGTGTAATGGTGGTGGATGTCTGGAATGCTGAATGCAAAAAGATGGTAAATGTTGGCAGCTTACCAATATCTAAAATTCTAGTCTTCTCGATGGTACAGAAAGTGCGGAAATGGGGCCACATGCATGAAGTCCCTTCTCCATAATGTAAAAATATTTAACTACTGACAATGTTCAAGTAATCTATAACTCCTCTTGTAAAGAAATATTTGAAGGCCCAATTCTTAAAATAACTCTCATACCTTGTTAGTGAGGTATCGTTTGCTGGCAACAGATGGCAACCTCAATACACGCTCAAGAGCTTCATTAACCTTCAAAGTATCTGACAACAGCAAGGGATGTGGTTCCACTCGCTCTTTTGACCAGTGGAACTCCTGTAATAATTCAAACAAATTACAAATATATTTTTCATACATGCTCATTGTTTCCTGCCTTGGAGAGAGCGCTAAAGAACAAACAATGGCCTCTTCTGCTGATATCCACTCTCTAGCCATCAAGTATAATGCAGTAAAATTGGAGCTAAGGCAAACATACCATTCTGTGGTTTCCCCAGAGCACTTCATGAGCTCAGTGACAGCATGCTGCCCACTATATACAACACAGTGAAGTAGTATTGGTAACTGATGAACACTGGCCTCTCACTTACACCCACTCTAACTGTCATGTATAATGTACATATATGAAACCATAGCCCCTTGTTTGCAGACAAGCAACACATACCATTACATGGTTACCCTATTTACCTCAAATGCCCTAGTTTAGCCAACTTGGAGCATGTCACTCCCCTGTATATCAATACTCCAATTCATTCTACAACATGTATATCTTTCATCTTCCGAAAAGTTTATGCCCCAATAACTCAAAACCACCTTTCACTTCACACTTCTTGGTTTTCCCCTCACACTTGCTCCCTCCACATCTGACACATTCACCCTTTGACTGTCCAAACCATTTTAGCACACCCTGGACAGCTTTATCAAATATGTTCCGCTCAATCCCACGCCTCTTTAATACACTCATTCATTTCACAATCAACCCACCTCACACCACAGTGTCCTAAGGCATTTAACTTCGAACACATCTACCATCTTCCATTCTTTACCATCCAGGGTCTAAAATTTGCATCCATACAATAATAATGATATGACTACCTTTTTGTAAAGCCATCTTTGCTCTAACAGGCAATGACATCTACTTCCACATAAATTGTAATTGCTTTAAATTTTCATAACTGAAATAGATGGAAGTGAGTGAATGAGACCTTAGTAAACTAGATACAATCCTAAGCTCATCCACATAGAAGCAATGCTCTAAAAAAAAAAAAATATCAAAAGTTTTTGAATAATTCGTGTCATATGGTGCAATTTTCTTTAAAACCCAATGTATCTTAACTTTCTTAGCATCTTTCACAACAACCATTACCCTCTTCAGCATCTTACTGAAGATATCACCTCCTACATTTTGCTAGCATCCCTTACTTTCATCTTGCTGCAAAAAATACAATCTCCTGCATCTTGCCTAACAACCCTTATCTCCTCTAGCATCTTGCTGGAAAAGATACCACAGCTCCTTAAAGCCTCTGGAATAATGTTGAAGATACCACCTCCAGGATCTTGCTGAAATGGATACCAACTCCTACATCTTCCCTAGCACCCCTTATCTCCATCATCTAATCTAGCACACTTACCTCCTTCAGCATCTTACCTCCATCAACATCTTGCTTAGCAACTTACCTCCTCCAGCATCTAACCCAGCACCCCAAACCTCATCCACTTCTTACTCTGTGCCACCTTACCACCTCAGCATCTTGTCTAACATCCTTACTACCTCCAGCACACTGCTCAGCACCCTGTACAAACCTATGGCATCTTACCCCTCCAGCACCTTGCCCAGCAACTCTTATCTTCACAGTGTCTTTACCAGCATTCTTTACATCTATCAAAATTATGCCCAGCAACTCTTATCTTCAGTGTCTTTACCAGCATTCTTTACATCTATTAAAATTATGCCCAGCAACTTTCTTTTTCAGTATCTTGTCTAGCACCTCTACTACCTCCAGTAACCTGATAAACAACACATACTTCAAACAGTCTTTTCCAGCATCCCCTATTGTACCTACTTCAGTATCTTGCCCTGCATCCTTTAACTCCCAGCACCTGACCCAGTACCCTATACCTTCATTTAGTCCAGCATCCACTTTCTACTGTGGTACACTTGTTAGACTCCTTACCTTCTTTGGCATCTTGCCAAGCACCCATTCTAAGTTTAAATCTACAGGATGTTGGGATCCTCCATCCTCCCCTAACTTCTCCAATGCATCAGGGTCCATCTGTCCTTCTACGAGACAAACCTGTTAAAAACAAATCGACAGATACATACATCATGAATACTTTCATTTCTTCACAGTAATGATGACTTCATTGCAAATGAAGTGTAATCTGGATTGACACTGCAATGTAAGTAGCAATTTCCTTAACACATTAAATCATTACCAACCTTCTTTGGAAAAATAAAATCCTTGATACTTCTTGTTTTCCGTTTTCTGATACTGCCAGGTAAAGACAAAGAGAAGGCTTCATGCACTCACATCAATTCCCTAGTTATGTGTAATGCACCAAAACCAGAGTCTCTATCCACAACCAGGCCTCACAGACCTTTGTTTTCCCAAGTTGTAACATATATCCTAATTCAGTCCACTGACAGCATGTAAACCCCCAGAATACATCACTAAGTCTTTCACCCTGCATGTTCAGGTTGTAAACACTCAAGACCTGCTTCATTCCATCCTTTCATTTTGGTCTCCCCAATCTCCTTCTCCCCTCTATTTCTGATGCATCCTCTTTGTGAACTTCTTCCTACTTGCTCTCTCCTCATGTCCAAACCATTTCTGCTCTCTCAAGCACATTGCTTTTTGCAACATCCCTTTAATCCTATTTTTTTCTTATTTGATCAACCTTCCTCACACCACATTGTTCTCAAACCTTTAATTTCTAACAAATTCACCCTCTTCCATACATTCACACCTACAGCATATGTCTAGCATCCATAAAATGCCATTGGGTCCATTATACATTCAAACATGCCCAAATCTGACCTTCCAAATTAATGACCTCTCTTTCCACACATCCCTTAATGTTCCCAGGGCCTTTGCCTTCTCATCTATTTTCAGACTCATCTCAGTTCCATTCAATGCCATGTCCACTCCTTGGTATCTAAAACACTTCCATTCTTCAAACTTTTCTCCATTTAAACTTACACTCCAACTAACCTATTTCTTCGCACTACTAAACATAATAACTTTACTTTTATTCACACTCACTCTCAGTTCTCTCTAAGACACACTCCCAAACTTGGACATCAACTTCTGCATCTTTTCACTCATATCTGCCACCAATGCTGTCACATCAGCAAATAAGCAACAACTTCCAGGACCCCCATCTCCACAACCACAACTGACTATGGGCCTGCCTCTCTCTCCAAGATCCTCTCTGCTCCTCCTCACCACCCAAACTATAAACAAATTAAACCGCAGTGGTGGTGCCTCACACCCCTGTTGCAGAGCTACCTTCACCTGAAAACACTCGCCCTCCTCATTATCTACTCGAAAACATGCCTTACTCTCTCAAAAACTTCTCATCTATTTTACTTGAAGTACTCCAACATCTTCACAATATCTTCATAACATTCGTAATATCTTCCACAACGAATCTCCATCAACCCTATCAAACGCTTTCTCTAGACTCAAATGCCAAATACAAACACTTGTTTCTCTAAGTACATATCACTCACATGCTTCAAAGAAAACACTTTAATTCACACATCCTTGACTAATTATGAAACAACATTGTTCCTCCCCAATCACATGCTCTATACATGCCACCACCCTCTCAATGACCACTCTTCTATACAACTTACCAGGTACACACGACAAACATATACCTCCAATTCAAACACTCACCTTTGTTCCTTTTACCCGCTCATGAAATTCAAACGCAGTATAATCCACTCCAGTTGCACTGCAATGCTGTATCATCTGCAAGGTTTCTACCACCTCTCCTTTTCATCAAACTGTTTGCTATGTCTTTCACTTGACATACTCCCATGACCTACACACCCTACATCTGCGATCCTACCAACAAATACATTCAACAATCCTTCAAAGTACTCACTCCACCTCTTCTCATCCATGTAATTTACCACTTGCCATTTTTCCCCTTCAATGATGTTCCTATACGTTTTCGTCTTTCTCACACTATAGCATCCTTTGAAAATAAAATCCTTTATTTCCCCCAGGTTTGTTGCAAATCACTCACCCCAACTGCAAATGGAGATAATAAAAAATTCAAAATATTATATGATTCCAAAGTTTAAAAGAATTGCCTTGAGTACAGAACTTCATCCCCATATTGCATAAAAAAAAGTCACTGACCTTGTCATTACCAGTAATCATACCCACAACATCTAGAGGGCATCTCTCTCTGGCAGCAAGATTTTTGAGGGCAGGCAAGTGTTGGGGGTTAGCCAGAATGGCATTGGACTCTTGATATTCAGCGCCCCATATTTCTAATGTTGACACTGTTGGATCTCCAAGGCTGAAGGATTCCGTGAAGATAATTCCACCTGCATCCTCCATCAGCTCCTTCAAGACATTAGCTGTAAGAATATTTGATTCTCTTTAAAATTTATGTCTAAAAAGTATTAAGGATGTGAAGATTTATCCTGCTGGGAAGTCTTGTGAGCAATGGTGAAGATAATTCCACCTGCATCCTCTATCAGCTCCTTCAGGACATTAGCTGTAAAAATATTCAGTTCTCTTTAAAATTTATGTCTAAAAAGTATTAAGGATATGAAGACTTATCCTGCTGGGAAGTCTTGTGAGCAACAGTGAGGTTAAACATGCTTGCCAGAGAAATCTCTCTGAAGGATGAAAGTTGCCCAGGACATGCATTTATTGATATGTGTCAACAAATACCAGTTCTTCAATTTCTGAATACACCATGTGTTACCATGGGTAGCTTCCTCAATTGTTTCATTGCTCAATCCATTTAATTCCTTCTGCAAGTATGTATAAGTACCCTTATGTCCCTACCTTCCTTCATTAGACTATGCTCTTAATATTTCTCAGAATACAAACCCTGTTAACAAAAGCACTAGAGCTTTGAGGTATGAAAGCTTTTTCTCCCTGCAGGGTAGTTTTGCAGGCAATCTTCCTTCGCCTTTCTCTAACCATCTCCATCTACCTTTCTCTTCCTCTTCCTCTAAAGCTAGCTCTCCTCCTCCTGATCCCAAAACTAAGTGATGCAGTATGGAAAGCTGGGAAATGAGTTTGGCAGATCATCCTATAGACAAGCAAAGAAGTCTTGTGTGAGTATTAAAAGATCATTTAGGGGAGATCATTTATTCTCTCTCTACTCACCATTGCCTCCTGCACCCTGGTCATGTATGGACAGTATGGGATTGGTGTTCATTTCCAAACAGCCACGGATCATTCTATTCATCTTTTGCTCCATCTCTGCATCTCCACGTTGTACTGCTCCCAGGTCCCTCGCCACCTCGTTGTCACCCTGTACCTGTTAGTCAAAATTCTTAGTCTAGTCATACATCAACATTTCTTATGATGAAAGAGAATCATCTATGCATTTACAACATTTAAGAAAGAACTATTTTTTTAATCAAAAAGTCCTATGAATTTTGTTTTCTTTTTCTATTTTCAGCCTATGAGAAGATAAGGACCTTTCACGAGACAAATTTGTAAAGTGATTTAATCTTTAAAACAGTGTAGTGCAACAATATTCTACGATCTGACAACATTCAAGAATAATGCACTCCAAATCTTCATCTACCTGTTCAGAAGCCCCTTCAACACCAAAAAGCCCCCCCCTCCCTGATTAGAAGCCCACTTAGCACCTTTACATCTCTATTAGGAAGACTTTCCAAACCCTATTAAGGCTCTCCCCACCCCTCCTGAGAGGCTCTCCCTTACCTAATACCAGTCCCTTGTCCCAATTCATAAATCTAGCACTATCTAAACCCCATTCCCTATCAACAGCAACCCCTCTGTTAAATTCACTCCATCAACAACAGTACCCTCACAATTAATGGCAGTCTTCCCTGTCAAAAACCCCACACCCACTGATAATAGCTCTACACTAATCTTCCCTATTTATGATAATTTCCCATAGCAAGAGAGTCAGAGAACTAGACTTACCTGAACTGATGATGCAGCACCCCCACCGACACCAATCCTGTACACAGGGCCTCCAACTTTAATAACATGCTCACCTGTATAGAAAAAAAAAGTTGTAACTACAATCCACCTCTAAAAGGATTTACAGAATGAACAAATTTAAGCTCTATTAAAATCTTTATTATCCATATCAATTCTTTATTCACACAAAATTTCACATCCTAAATCTCACTCAAATTTGTCAGAAGTCCACACTTATATTTTTCAAGTTTTACAGCAATATCAGAAGTACCTTAAAAAGAATTCTGGTACCAGTAAGGCATCAGGACTCTATCCACTCCAAACTGCCTAAGCACTGGCTATGGGCCTCCAAGAATGCACTCCTTTCAATATCAGATGCTTAAGTACTAACAATCCCCCACCTCTAACATTTCATTTTAGCAAAGATCAATCTCAAACTCACTTCCTTGCATTCTTTATAACACTCCTACAGCTCTGCTAGCAGAGATACCACCCCTGCTTTTGCTCTTATCCTCTTATGAACTACGGGCTTTATATCCCTTCAACATAACCACAACATTCTATCCCCTTTCCCTTCAACTTTGCTTCATTCAGACACAGAACATCCACATTTCTATCAAATATAGCTCCTACCTATTAAGGCATCCCAGACTAAGCCATCAAAAACAAATTCTTATATGAATTCTGTTTCTATTTTCAGAAATTGATAAGAGGAGACAGTTTCCATCCTCCAACTCCACCCAGTTAGTTGCTTCATACAAGATGCAGGACACATGGGTAGTTTTCTTAATCCTTCATCATAATTATATGAACAATTATGAAGCTACTTAAACAATTAAAGAAGATATGAAAATTACAACAATGGTAGCATGACTGCTATATCCCTTACTGGGTATGAGATCAAGGTCTCTATTTGAACCAAACTGTTTTCAAAATCAAGGTAGGTAGTAGCTGGTAAGTAGGTGGAGCTACCCACCTAGGTATTGGTAAGGTTAGTGATGGCTGCATAGAGCCAGCACTTAACTGGTGGTCAAGTTGCACTCCTCTGACCCATGTAGCTGTCTTTTCTTTCTGCCTCACCCACATGTGGACTGCTACTAACGTTTTATCCACAAACATACAATCTCTCTTTGTCTCACATAACACCTGACAATACTCAACTCACAAAGTCATTCTTTACAACTAGATTTTCCTTCAGGGGGCACAATGTACTAGCCCTGCCTTTTGGAAAAAATACTAGGAGCAATAAATAGAATTAGTAGGCAAGAACATTAGTTAGAAGTATACATGAGAGGAAAATTAGGTGGGAGCATTAAGCAGAAGTAGTAGGTTGGAACATTAGGCAGACATATCAGATAGAACTACTTAGTAAAAATATTAGCTTGGGGCCTCTGAAAACACAGCACTAGAGTTACCCTTTGCCAGTGGTCTGTTAAGGGTGAAGAACTTAAGGATGAGAAGTGGCTCATATGCAGCACTGAAATCCGAGAACTACGACTTGTCTATACTTTTCAAATGTATTGACAAGAATACTGGAAACTGTAAAAATGTACTGGTGAAATCATGAAAGAGTAACATAGATTCTTTAAAATCACAAGTAACTATAGTGATTCATTACTGTAGAAACAAAGATGAACTGAAAACTATCAGAAATTAGAAAAATCTAAAAAGGAAATTCATGTAATGAACTCAAAAACAATTTAAATGATTTTCCTAAGCTTTATAATACAAGAACAAACAAGTACAGTTATCATACTATAAGATTTTAATTCAAGACACACCTTTCTGTGGTGTAATTTTCTTGATCATGCCTGCATCTAAGGTCCCAAGACCTCCACTAAACATGATGGGCTTGATCCACTCACGTCTCTCAGCAGCATCACTTCCACCTGTCACACAACAGTACAAACAGAGCAGATTCCTGTATACTTATTAATGTTAATTTGCTTGGAAGAAAATCCTGTATGCCATTATAACATATCTAAAGGAGAATATGGGCAAAAAGAATAAATTTATATTCTATGAATGCCATTTCCCAAAAAATAAAAAATAATCTAGGACCTCAAGGTGATGAATCTTGAAGGCCATATGCAGTCCTACAAAACAAAATTTACTTGTAATCAATTCAGGAAAAATATGCAGCATTCTAATCAATGACAATGCCCTTTCACCATTCAAAACAAATGCACCAGCCCTAACTTACTCACCAACAAGCAAACCAAAGGAGCGTGAAAAGCCAGCAATCACTGGTTCACCAAACTTGTTGCCATAGTCAGAAGCACCATTGGAGGCCTCTATGGCAACCTCCAGTGGTGAGGCAAAATTGCTAGGGTACTCTGCTTCCAGTGACTCCCATGGCAGACAGTATCCTGAGGAAATGTAAACATCTGTACAGAAGCTCTATTCTAAATACCTCAGTTTTTTTCTGTTAGCCTAGATGGCAAAGGCAACCAAGGCCATAATCAAGGCCATCCCATTAACGTCATGATTTAATAAGTATGTATATAATATGACTGAGTTTGGAAATGTGTGTGAAAGGAAAAAGTTGAGTAAATGTGAATAAGAGAAAGGTTATTAGGTTCAGTAGGGTTGAGGGATAAGTTAATTGGGATGTAAGTTTGAATGGAGAAAAATTGGAGGAAGTGAAGTGTTTTAGATATATGGGAGGGGACTACACAGCAAATGGAACTACAGAAGCAGATGCGAGTCACGGGGTGGTGGAGGGGGGGTGAAGGTTCTGGGAGTAATGAAGAATGTGTGGAAGGAAAGAACGTTATCTCAGAGCAAAAATGGGTTCAAGGAATAGTAGTTCCAACTATATTATATGGTTGCGAGGCATGGGTTATAGATAGGGTTGTACGGAAAAGGATGGATGTGTTGGAAATGAAATGTATGAGGACAATAAGCGGTGTGAGGGTTTGATTAAGTATAAGGGTAAGAGAGATGTGTGGAAATAAAAAGAGTATGGTTGAGAGAGCAGAAGAGGGTGTGCTGAAATGGTCTGGACATATGGATAGAATGAGAGGGGATAGATTAACAAAGAGGATATATAAGTCTTTCCGACTACTTACTACGAATGTGAAGGTTGTTCATGCCTTACCCTCACCGCTAAGCAATGCTAAGTTGCCAAAGCTTCTCCTAATTACACATCACACTAATCATAGAATTACCAAAAGTCAAAATACCTCACAAAGAATGTGGAGGTAGTCTGTGCTTCCTTTACTCTCTAACCATGTGCACCTGTCAAAGCCTTCCAAAGCACTAAAATTGCTCCCAATGCTTCCCCACTCACTCTATGTGGAATTTTGAAAAGACTGCCAAAATATTCATCAAATGTATGAAGCTTGCTAAAGCATATCAAGCTTTGCAGAAGCTGTCAATATATATCATCTACTCACCAGGAATGTGGAGGTTACCAAAGCAATAACCAGCAGTACCAGCTACAACATGACCACCACGGCCAGCTGCCTGGATATCACGAATACGGCCACCAGTCCCAGTTGTGGCCCCACTGGAAGTAAAGATCAGAGATAAGAGGCCATATCCAAGCCAAATTCAGGTACAAGACTAAATCACAAGAGTCAAGGTTAAAGATTATATCAAGAGTAAAGATCATATCAGGTAAGCTCACACAGCAATAAGCAGTGTCATGAATGGTGGAGCAATTATCCCTGGGGATAGGGGAGAAAGAATACTTCCCAAGTGTTCCCTGCATGTTGTAGGAGGCGACTAAAAGGGGAGGGAGCGGGTGGCTGGAAATCCTCCCCTCCAGTTTTTACTTTTCCAAGGGAGGGAACAGAGAGGTGGGGCCAAGTGAGGATTTTCTTTCTGGGGCTCAGTCCTTTGTTCTTGGCGCTACATTGCTAATGCGGAAAATGGCTAATATGAATGAAAAAAAAGAATTCTAAATGGAAAGATACATTGAACTTACCAGTATCTCTGACAAGTGTGTCCCATAAAATGCTAGGAAAGATAATCTGAAAAGAATTGTTATTCTCTATTTATGATTTACCATATTTGGGCTTGTACTTAAAATTCTTAAATGTGCCTGTAGATAATGCTTAAGACACTGCATAAGCTTACAAAAGGGTTCCTCAAGAGTGGCATGAACAGTGTTGGTGATTAGTTAGTCAGGCCATTCACTGCTTGCATAAAAAAGTGAGGTGTCTGATGAGTGGCAGAATGCAAAGTACTCTTATACAAAGAGAATGCTTGAATTACAAAGGTACAAGTCTGTTGAGTATAGTTGGTATGGAGTATGGGAAAGGAGTGAATGAAAGGGGTGAGGAATGCACATAACACCTGATTAGAGACGTGGCTTCAACAAAGGTAGAGAATGTGTGAATCCCAAGTGCCTGCTTTCAGAATCTGGGGGAGAAATAATACAAGAGAATAATATATGTGGCATCTATGGATCAACACTAATGGAAGTGAGAATCCGTTGAGAGCCAGACATGAATCACTGCCATAGCTAAAAACCTCTTGAGACAAAAATTTTTAAAGTAATATACTTCAAGTTAGCATGGCAAGGAGCTCAATGCATCTAAGTAACAAAAAATTTCAGCAAATGGTTATGTACCAACAATTCATTAAATATCAAATTTGCAATTTTCATGATTCAAGGTACCTGAAAGGAGCAACACCTGTAGGAAAGTTATGGGTCTCTGCTGTAAAGATCAAGTGACGAAGATGGTGCTGAACTTTGACCTCTGAAGCCTTGCAGGGGTCACAGGGCACCAGCACTGATGTCTCCCAACCTTGAATACCACTGAAGAAAGAGAGAGAGGGCAGAAAGTAGTAAGCAATCATGATAAAATGAAATGCTTCCTTACCTACAACCATGGTTAAATAATTTACCACTAAAACAACTCTACACAATCAATACTTTAGCAAGTGCTTAATGGAGTTCTTAAAATTGAAAATGTAATTTCATTTTGAAAATATCCTCATTTTCAAACTAAAAGTACAATGACATATAAGAAAAAATATAACAAAGCTATTTGTTAAATTGATGTTTTACTTAAAAACCAAACAGTAAAAAGTACCTAGAATACAACACAGGAACAAATAACAATCTCAACAGATGAAAAATGAGATGAAAAAATCTTGCAACTCAAGGGAAATATAGCTAATGAATGAATTACCCCACAAAAGTATAATAAAACATCTTTTTAAACAGTCATCAGGGTTACATTAACCAATAATATATATGTGCCATTTCTCATATCATTATGTTACAGACTTAATATTTCTAGAATATTTAACTCTCCAGCAAATGCCATTTCCCCACATTCAGATTACTGTGGTAGATTTGAAAGAGACTTTCCTAAATATTCTACTTATCTTCATTCTAGGGATTCCTCATTTAGATATCCCAAATGAGGACTCACCTGGAGTTGTCAGAAAATGCAATAACGTTGTTGGAGTTTGTTGTTAAGGCAGTGTTTGTGTCCTGTACCATTCTGAACAGAGACTGAGGAAGCTTTTCTCCTTCAAGTATATAGTCACCCTGCAATCCAATCTCTAATGAAGTAGACATACCTGTCTTGCAAGTAAAAGCTTCAAATATGCTCAAATTTTATCAATAAAGCTTCCAATACAAACTACTAATACATACTTCCAAGTAATTTATCAAGCACCGCAAGAATTGTTTTCTGTAGAGTAAAAGGGTAAGAAGTCTACTGCACAGGACACATAATAGCCATTTGCCAGTTTGTAAAGAAGCCGTTAGGGTGTCCTATTCTGCAAAATGTAATCATACAAAAGGCAAATGCCTAAGTGCATTCACTCCATTTAGGTAAAATGAGTATAAAAGAAAAAAAGGGTTCTTTCAGCAAAGATAAAAACATATGTCAGTTTATATAATTACACCAAATATTTAAAAAAGAAAACATCAATAAGCACTAAAATCTACCCTAATACTTTTCCATCCCACTTGCTAATATATGGAAACCTTGCCTGATTATCTTCACTGCATCTGCATAAGAAAAATGTCCAAGTTAATAATTACTTTATATAACAATGAGGAAAGTCTGTTCTAATACTGAGGAAAGAGACTTTGGTCTAATAATCTCTCCTGACCTAAAGCAAAGTAAGCAGTGCAGAGAAGTAGTAAAAAGAACAAATCAGATTCTTGGAATCATATTTAGAGCTTTCAAATTAAAAATTTAAGTATAGCGAAATCATCATCACTCTTTAAAGTTCATTGGTGCAATCTCATCTTGAACAATGTGTTCAGTTTTGATAATACTGTTCGAGAAAAGGCTGACAATGGATATAGTACAGTATCAAGCTACCAAGACTAAGAAACAAATACTATAAGAGCAGACTAGAATGGATATAGAGCAGTATCAAGCTACCAAGACTGAGAAACAAATCCTATAATAGAAGACTAAATACTTTAAATCGATTTAGTTCAGAAAAGAGAAGATTAAAAGGTGATCTAACACGTTTTCAAAATTATCAAAGGCTTGATCTTATAAGCTACTTAAGGTTTAATTTGCCTGTTTCATTCATATCAATGGATAATTCTCAGACAACTGTTTTACCTTAAACTGGACAAAATAATTTTTCTTCAATATGATTGATAATACAAGGATTTACAGATACGAGCTGCTGAAAGCAGCAATACAGACATACTTAAGTATACACTTAATAAACAATTTGCTTGAAATCTATGATTGACACTGTTTGCACCTCCTTTGTCACATGAACAGCTTGCACATTTTTCTCTTTGGTTGCATGCATGCCCTTCTGCTCTTACCATACTAATCTGAGTTTCTAATATCAAACTATCACAATTAGCCTCCAAAGCTTCCAATGGTCTGTTGCTATTTTCCCAACAGGAAAAAATTATAACCATCAAATACAGTGCTTACATCCACTCAACACGCTCACACACCAACAAAGAGGAAAATACAAGAAACTATACTACTTTGAGTATTTTCTTCAACAGTATATGGTACAGATCCATTCTGCAAGGTAAACAATATATATCTTTTTTAATGCTCATGATGCAACAAGCTTTATCAAAATATTCCACAATGAAATATTTAAGCAGGATGTCACAGATATGTTGCTACAGAAATGCCTTTGGACAATATGTTGTCATACAGGTTGATCATGTAATGAATCATAGTGTCAAAGAGGTGAGGTATTAAGCACATTTGATCAAGAAGGATAACCAAGGTGCTATGAAATGGTCTAAGATGTAGAGAATGAGCGAAGATTAGCATAGGACATATGTATCAAATGAAGGCAGGAAGGTGGAATACCTACTTTCTGACTACCTATCATGGGAATTTGCCAAGAACCAAAATCTTTACACATGTCTTCCTCAGCGAATAATAGAATTTCCCTCTCCCATGACACAGTACATGAAACTATAATGGAGACTGAAGCATGAAGTGTAGAGAGCTTTACAGTAACAATGCCTGCACATTTAGGAGTAAGAAGTGTGCATAGGATAGAATGAATGGGATAAACATGATATATGCAGTACCACATGCTGTGCAAGGGCTGAACCGGGTAAGATGAAACAGTTAAGTATATAACAGTTTGTGAGGCTTGGATGTGGTTGGAAGGCTCCAGTTTTGATACACTACATATTACACCAAGAGAAATGACATGTCCAACACAAACATAAATTACTCCAAGACTTCTAAGGTCCAGGAAGTCCTCAAGCATGCCAATCTTAAATGAAATTCAAATGATGCCTGACCTTGAAGAACCAATGCCTAGAGTGCTCCGAATTGGATTGAGCAAGATCAAAGAGCTCTACAGTGGTGGGGTTACGGTGAATCTTTGTCTTGAACAATTCAGTGTAGTAAGCAATGTCCCATTCATCAAACGCCAGACCTAATAGAAAAAAAAAGTATTGCACATCTCAGTGTCTTCGTGATATGAGAATGACAGACATAAGTTACAGGACTAACAAAGAGGTGTCTGGGGATGATATCCCCTTTAAAAGTTTCCACTCACACCACCTTTATGTACTAACACTTCCTCTGCATCTGATTACAGTAGGCTTGTATTACTTGTAGTAAAGAGCCAACTGGTGAATATGAACGCTCAAAACAAATTTCAATACACAATGATTCAAAGCTATGAACATTAGTCCAATTCAACCCTTTGCTGCATCATCCAATCTTATCTGATCATGCAATTACACTTGTTGACTATGATTCAGTTTCAACCCATGGTTAACAAACAAAGAAGATTCCCTATATTGAGATGGGGGAATCACATGTTTCGGTGCATTACACATGACAGCTAGTGACCGAGTGTGAACGAGTGTATAAATAATATCATATATATATAAATATATGTGTCAGAGGTTGAGGGAACGAGAAGTGGGAGACCAAATTGGAGGTGGAAAGATGGAGTGAAAAAGATTTTGAGCGATCAAGGCATGAACATGCAGGAGGGTGAAAGAGTGCAAGGAATAGAGTGAATTGGAACGATGTGGTATACTGGGGTTGACGTGCTGCCAATGGATTGAACCAGGGAATGTGAAGCGTCTGGGGTAAACCATGGAAAGTTTTGTGGGGCCTAGATGTAGAAAGGGAGCTGTGGTTTCGGTGCATTATACATGATAGCTAGAGATTGAGAGTGAATGAATGTGGCCTTTGTTGTCTTTTCCTAGCACTACCTCACATGCATGCGGGGGGAGGGAGTTGTCATTTCATGTGTGGCAGGGTGGCGATGGGAATGAATAAAGGCAGCAAGTATGAATTATGTATATATGTATATGTCTGTGTATGTATATATGTATA
Organism: Panulirus ornatus; assembly: GCF_036320965.1. Classification (NCBI taxonomy): domain Eukaryota; kingdom Metazoa; phylum Arthropoda; class Malacostraca; order Decapoda; family Palinuridae; genus Panulirus; species Panulirus ornatus. Next base: position 23,726,568 of record NC_092278.1, read on the forward strand.
TGTTGAAATGTATAGGTATGTATATGTGCGGGTGCGGATGTGTATGTATATACATATGTATGCAGGTGGGTTGGGCCAATCTTTCATCTGTTTCCTTGCGCTACCTCGCTAACGCAGGAAACAGCGACAAAAAATACTAAATATATAACTATCATATATCAATAATATCATATGCAAGGTAGAATTAGAAACAGATAACTTAGCTTTAAAAAGCCACCATCTGGCTCTTCCCTTTGTTCCATATTTCAGAACGTAATAAAGCGCTACCTCGCTGACATGGGAAACAGCGATTAAGTATGATAAATGAATAAATTAATAAATAATAATGCAGGTGGGGAGGATTTACTGGCCTCTACTCCCATTCCTCTTAGTTGCCTTCTGCAATATGCAATATATACAGGGGAAGCTTGCTTTCTCTTCTGTCCACTGGGAATACTGTATATACACAAACATATATAAATTGTTTACACCCATATCTGTATCATTTACTGTAAAATTTTTCTTGTCTTTTCTACATCTTTTTATCACTAACTCCACTACCTAATATGGTTTTTAATGAATATCATTCCTAAATATAATAAACTAAATTCTTTTCATAATGAAAAATATTGCAGTACAAAAGATCATTTACATACTTTTACTTTTTGAAAACCAACCCCATATTTCTAATCATTTTAAAATCCTTTTTCATTAGTATGGCTTTTTTAATTAAATAGTAATAGAAGACAAACAAAAAAAATTTCATGTTGCAGTTACAATAAAAATGTTATCTAGATAATCCTATTTTTTTGGTGGAAAATAGACACTTTTCGGGAACCAGCCTGAAATCAAATCTCAAACCAAAAGGTTTAATAAAATTCCTTAATAATTTTCCATACATGATTTAAAACAATGTTACATAAAGTTCCACAATCAATTTTCAGAGCTACAAATAATTGCTCTGCTTAAATAATCTTTAGGTTTAAAGATGTCAACATCATTCCTTAAAACCACAATATATTCTAATTTTGCATTTGGTTCAGTTCCTCACCTCAAAGAATTGTAAACATTCAAAATCTGAAACAATATACTTGGCCATCAGCTTAAGAGTGACCAGTTACTGAGCTTAAATTTGTTAAAGTTCATCCATCACTTACCCATTATATTACTGGTCTCCTGGATTGCCTTTTTATCATCTCTGAGGACATCCACTTTCCACCAATTTTGAGGCTTTACTTCCACTGAGAAACTTTCTAAAGGGATTTTGTATTCCTGCTCTGTCATTGGGTCATGAAGAGCTGCAACAAGCTGAGAAAAATGTATTATTAAAAATATAAAAAAGCAAAAATCATTCACAAAATATTCCACAACTGCATAATAAAGATAGACTGCTTCAAAAGGCAGATAAGCGGATAAGGCTGGTTATCAAAAATAGACTTTGGTTATGTTTCAAAAACAGAATGATCAGCTATCAAAAATACGTATCATGGTTAGATATAAAGAGAGATTTCCTTGCCAAAGATGCAATCTTGGGTACATTATGTATCAGGAAGAGGGAAAATAAGGTCGGCACTAGTGTCTTGCTTAAAGTTAATCTTAAGTCTTTGCTGAAAAATGTAAACATTGGCCACCTCAACTACTTTTGTTGAAGATGAGTTTCATACAAAAATAACAGCAGAAATAGGTTACAGACCCCCACTGCCGACAAAAGAGGCAGACTGAAGACTTCATGAACAATTGGCAGAAACTTGTAATGAAAAGATTATAGTGGAAATTATTAACACACATATCATCTTACAGGAAAGAATCCCTTTTCAGTAGCTCCAGATGTAGAATTAACTAAACTTTCTAAATAGCGTCCTAATATTACTGAGATGAGTAGTAATGACATTATCAAATAGACTTTGTTCTAGCTTAAAATGAGGTTATTTTCAATGATGTTACAGTGGAGAAAAAAATTATATAAATCACTTTTGAGGTATCATTCAATGCTGCTTGTAATTCTGGTCAATGTAAAAGTTTTGAAAAAATAACAAATTCTAGAGTTACACATCTTAATAATCATTCCATTGCTCCTGACAGTAAAACAGATGACAAAATGAAAATAATATGGAAGGAGCTTGGGAAAGTTTCAGTCAAGAATTTGAAGCAGTGTAGGCAGCATATATGCCAATGCACAACTGAAGCAAATGAGAGTAAAATCATTGATACATTTACGGCCAGACTCTATAAACACTTTCCATACAGTCCATGACTAACGTCACTTACCACTTCTTTGATATATGAAGTTCAGAGGTATTTTTTAAAGTTATCTGTATTCTTCTTTACTCTTACCATACTAATTTCAGTTTCTGAACTCTTCTACTATTACACCCATCCTTGAAAGGATCCTGTTGTCATTGCTGTTTGAAATCCTTTGTACAATACTAGAAGCAACTGTCCAAGGTTTAACTCATTACTAATACTTCAGACTGCTCTGCACTTACTGGAGTCCACTGCATGCTCCATGAAAACATGAATTTGAAATAAGAAAAAAATGACAAAAATGTTGTAGAAATACTAGATTATCTAGCAGTTCAGTGCTGGTTGACAAATGAGACCAGATTTCCTAATACCCCATCCACAGCTAGGTAACAGCAACGACTCCAGTTATACAACTAACGATTGCAATGTAATCACCAGGATAGTCTCCTCAATGCTTCCACTTTTCCTCCCAAAGCAACCATAAACTGTAGTCACAAACAGGTTCTCTTTAAACGGCATACCAAAAACACCCATACCACAACCCTAAAAACAGCCCTGAGCCACAACCCTGACAACAGTCTTGTGTCACCATATCCTTGACAATAGCCCTGTGCCACTGTGTCCCTAACTACAGCCCTGTGCCATAACATCCTTGACAATAGCTCTATGCCAACACCCCATTCACAACTACCAAGTGCCAACAACACCTATATAACAGCCCTGTGCCCCCACAATTCTACAACAACCCTATACTAACACCATTCGACAAAAATTTCATACAATCACAATCCTCAGCAGCCCCATGCTACCACCACCATCACCCTTACAGAATGTCCCACACCAACAGCACTTTTTCTTGCTAACATACCTTACAAACTGACACCATTAGATTACCATTAACTTTAAAAAGAAAAGAAATTACTATGGGGTCCCTCCACCTCATGACTTGCTTTGGACATACCTTTTCCCTCTTCTTAAGGTCAAGGTTTTCACCAACAGTTATCAGGTAGCGGTGCGCTCGCTCTAGTCTGGAGACACATGTTAGACCAGCAGCATGGCATATACTGACAGCATTGGTACTCCATGCTGTTGTAAAGTTTAGCCTGGTAAAGTGATGATAAAGATTCATGATTAATTCCCACTTACTGCCTCAAAACTAAAAAGTATCATACGTCAACTCAAACCTGGTTAACAATGCCTTAAATAGTGAATAATCATTAAACTTTCTTGACAAAGCATAAACAGAATGGGCACCAGCTGATAATGAAGCCATAAGTAACTAGGTAAAGCAGTAATATGTGTACATCTCAGCAAGGAAAGGCCAAGATCAGGACAACCGAGTTACAGAGGCCTTCATCCAAGGAAGACCAGTCAAAAGCTGTGGGAATAACAAAGTTTCAGAGACTACAACAAAGGTGAAAATATAAATGTAGGAGGCAGAGGTGTAAACATTACTTCACGTAAAATATGTTCTTTTTGACTGGAGTGACCTTAGGAATCACCTATTCAATGGGAAGTAAACATAAACATTTACAAAGAGGTTTGCAAAGCTATAAGAACATTCTATTGCAGCGAGCAAGGTGGTGAGATCTCCACAAAGGGAATTCCACTTCAAAGATGGAGAAGGCAAACATAAAAGGGCCAAAGCTCCCTTAGGGATAATGGGAATGTGAGTAAAAGTGTCCTCTTCTAAAGTGAGGGAGGGAAGACTTGCCCTAGGGGACACGATACGTTAGACTTTCATTATACAACAAAGATTTGCAGATGAGAGCTTTCATTTAAAAAAGGTGCTTGCCAATATAGATGTGTATTTTGCGAAGGGGGATCTGTGGTATATTTACTTACATAAGGAGGGCCTACAAAGAAAAGAATCTAATTTTGTAAGTGGGGTTATAAAAAGACACTCCAATTTTGCACACACATGTGTGTGTTGGTAGGGAATGACATATCAATTCAGTCTGGGAAGCTGAATGACACTTTTTTGAGATACCACAAAAGGCCACTTTAATTTCATGAGGAGGCTGCATAAAGGCACCATGTTTGTGATGGGGCCACACAAGGACACCAATTTCATGAGGAGGGGACTATATGGGGGCACAAATTTTGTGCCGGGGCTGCAAGGGGAACCACTTCCTTAAAGTCACACAAGGACAATTTCATGATGTGGCTGCACAAAAAGGAGCTTCACAGGGACACCGATTTTGTGAGGCAGCCACACAAGGACACACTGATTTTATGAGAGGACTACACAAGTACACAGGTTGTTAGGGGAGCCTTCAGGAAGGGACTTAAATTTCATGAGGGATGTCCTGTACAATTATACTTACATCAAACGAATGGGGTCTTGTAGGAGGACACTCATTTTAGTAAGGGGGTCCTGCAGGAAGGTACATGTGTTTCATGGAGAAGGTCATACAGGAAAGCACTTCCATTTCACAAAGGGAGCCTTCACATAGCAATTTTCATTTCATGAGAAAGCCTTGAAGGATTGGAATTTTATAAGACGAGAGAAAGCACAAAGTTATTGCACCTTAAGGTGGACAGGGTGGTGAAGGATCAGCAACATGAAATGAATCTCATGCCAGGGCCTTATTAGAGAAGGTATGCATTTCATGAAGAGGTCACCATAAAATGTCAAATATTTTGAAAGAAGACTCATAAGAACAAATTTCCTTCTAGTGAAATTGGGTCCCTTGTAAAACATTTTTCTTTCTAATCTGCAGCACAAGAACTGGATGTACATTGTATGAGGGAAGGACCAAAGAAAGACTTCCATATTGTCATGGGCCTACAAAAAGGGACATTCATACTGTGTTGGGTGCTTAAGAAGATGGTACTTTGTAATTTAAAAGGGAGGATTTGCAAGGGTGCACAAGCATTTCATGAAAGGGTATGAAGAGAGAAACTTTTAATTCAATGATGAAAAACCCATAGGAAGGGAATTTAAATTTGTGAGAAAGGAGCCCATAGGAGGAGATTTGCATTTTATAAGGGATACATGCAGTAAGTAGCTTGCAATTTATTTAAATAAGGAAAAAAATACAGGGAAGAATTTGCATCTCATGCACAGCTTTGCAGAAAAGGACTTTCATTTGGTGTAAGGGACATGCATTGAGGGACTTCATGAGGGTGGACTGGTGTATGGGATTTGCATTACATGGGGGAAGCAAACAGGGACTTGTATCTTATGATGGGTCTGAAAGAAGGAGCTTGCATTTCAAGAGGGGGTTAAGACAGTTCTAAAGGGAGCTACAAGGGGCTTGCATTTCATGTGGGATGTAATCTGTAAAATAACTAGCAAGAGGAATGTGTGAAGATGCCAAAGGAGAGACTCAAGAGTATGCATATTATTCCAGGGGCATAAAAGTCTTTAGTACAAACAAAAATAAATCTAAAAAATGTATACATTCATGAAATTCAAAAAAAGATCAAGAAAATATTTCTACATCTAGACATTCTGATAACCTTAAATTAAACAAAAAAAACCCTTATGACTAACCTTGGTCCAATCTCAACAAGTATCTGGGTGCTGTGGTTCTTGACTTTCAGCTGTGTGTCAGTGTGCATGTCAAGGCCATCTACCCAAGGGTCCCCCAGCAAACCCCACAACTGATATGCCACCTCACTACCAAGAAATCCTACCACATCCTGAACAGAAGTTTCATCATTCCTGTGGGCATGTAAGTACATAAACAGTTTCTACATAATTACCATCACAATAAACAAAAGAGGCATTCTTGGCACCAGGTAAAAAAAGAGCTTGGCACAAACACAATACTCATGTTACTAGGCATAAATGAGGCATCTGCAAGCACCAAGCTTGAGCTGATCACCCTCAGGCACTAAGTTTAAAGAGGAAACCACGAACACCCAATTCAAAGGGATGAAAGGTATGAGGTTAATATGAGAGCACTTTAGTGTATAACAAAGCCATAGGACTCAATAAACAAAAGGAGTTCTCCCACACTTAGATAACACATTACTACAACATGCAAAAGAACTGTGATAAATACCACATACACATAACATATGGAGTAATGTCACAGAAAAATAAAAATAAATTTACTGTTAACAGGTCCACATTGCTATCAACTTTGAATGTACACTGACTTTTCTGCAACACTACAGTAGTGCTTAAAAATACAAAAGTTGCATTAAATGACTTTAAGCAATATAATTTATTGAACAATAGTAAATAAAGCAACAAGAGTTATTTGTATCAGGGAAAATGTGGGGTTAGTTACGATATGAGTATGTAATAAAACGGTAAATAATCAAAAGAACTTATAAGAACCTCAACTAGTTGCCAAAATAACACAAAAATTGTACCACTACTTTCACCTCCTGCTGCATGGCTGCTTACTATAAAAAGCACCAGCATATATAGCTATTTCCAAGTGTTATTTTCATTATGAAGATAAAACTGACTTGCCTAATAAATCATAATACTTAAACTAAACCTGATTTCGGGCTCACCTAGTATGGACGAGGATATAGTAGCAAATTTCATGATCAATGGATTCCACCACAGGGAAGGACTGTCGCAACCGCTGCAAGACTACCCCCTTGGCCACTGCCTGGGTGTCTGTGTCTCCCAGTCCTCGATATACACGAAGTAATGGCATTCTTGTAGCTACCAAAGGCTGTGAAGATACAGCAAGGCTTTGTGGAATACAAACCGCTCTGCTGACTTCAGCCTAACCTTGGATTGGTTCCTCTGTTAACAGGGTTCTTCAACCACCTGTGAAGATACAATGCCAGGCAAAGGTATGTCACATTGCAAGCTACCTCCTTATGTACTAGATAAAAACTTCTCATCAAAAATGGAAACAAGGTATAAAACGCCTTTTTCTTTTCCGTGTCAATTAATGAACAATTTTGAATTTAAAACAAATGAAAAATTAACATAGGAGGACGTCAATAAGTAAAAGCCACAAAGTTACAATCATGTATTCTTTAATATTTTTAACTAATGTTTCCACATTAATCTATCTATTTAGCAATTACTAAATACAACTTTCTACAAATCAAAAGCAAAACTGCATTTCATAGTACTTTAGTAAGTACCACCTTTAAACTTTTACTGGCAACCTGTTTTTAGCTTAGAAACTTTTAATCCCTTGTCCATGTTAAATGCTCTTTCAATATAATAATGCTAGCTAAATCAAAACTCTTGAGTTGGCACATGTTTGTACACATTAAAGATAAGACCACTGAAAATTTCAGATTTTTCCTTCAAAAGAAAATTAACCTATAGTATAGTGAATTTGTGATGTCTAGCAAATGTACATACACATGGCAGTCTGGACAATCTCTACCCTTAGGTTGAGATACATCTCTCAAAGCAATTTCCAACAGAACTAATAAATTATCATAAATCCTAATCATAACTGCTCCACTCATGGACTGTTCTCAACTGCACCCACATAGTTCTCGATCATCATCCGTACGTGTGCAGTTCTTGAGCACCATCCAGCATGAACAGTTCTTGACCACTATCCGTACATGGACAGTTCTCGACCACCATCCATGCATGAATGCTTCTTGACCGTCATCCATATATAGACTTCACCGCCATCTGTGTACAAATGTCGAACTGTCATCCGTGCATGGATGGTTCTTAACAACCACGTGTGGACTATTCTCGGGAGACCTTTGAATGTGGACACTTCTTGACCATCACCTGCAAGTGGCCGGCTACTGAACGCCATCTACACATGGACCATTCTCAACGTGGATGATTCTTAATTGCCCAGTGCACATGACTGTTTCGCAACCACCATCCTTAATTGGAGAGTTCTTGACCAAAAATATGCACGAGTGGTTCTCGACTGCCATCCGCAAGTGGATGGTTGTCAACCGTCATCGACATATGAATGATTCTCAACCACAAATTGCAGGTGGATAATTCTCAACTGCCATCCACACGTGGATGGTTGCTGACCACCATACACATATGGATGGTTGTTGACCACCATACACATATGGATGGTTGTTGACCACCATACACATATGGATGGTTGTTGACCACCATACACATATGGATGGTTGTTGACCACCATACACATATGGATGGTTGTTGACCACCATACACATATGGATGGTTCAGTCACGAAACGTATGTGGACGATTCTTAACCACCATGCCAAGCAGACAATGCTCAGCCACCATCCTCCACAAGCGAACAATTCTTGAATGCTATCCACACATGGACACTTCTCAACTGGCATCCACACTTGTGCAATTCTCAACCTCCATCCACATGTGGAGAATATCAGGAGAGTTCTCAACCTCTATCTTCACAGCAACTACTCCTAACCTTCAACCACGCTTGTGCAATTCTCGACCTCTGTCCACAAGTGTAATTCTCAGCCTCCAACCACACCTGTGCAATCTCAACTTCCAAAAACACCTGTGCAGTTCTTAACCTCTAATCACACGTGTGATTCTCAACCTCCAATACCACGTGCGCAATTTTCGACCTTCATACACGTATGTGCAACTCTCGACCTGTATTCCCATGTGTGCAACTCTCGACCTTCATTCAGATGCGTGCAACTCTCGACCTTCATTCACAAGTGTACAACTCTTGACCTCCATTCACATACGTGCAACTCTCGACCTTCATTCACAAGTGTGCAACTCTTGACCTCCATTCACATACGTGCAACTCTCGACCTTCATTCACAAGTGTGCAACTCTTGACCTCCATTCACATACGTGCAACTCTTGACCTTCCTTCAGATGTAGACAACTCTCGACCTCCATCCACACGTGTGCAGTTATCGACCCCTATCTACATGTGCAATTCTCCACCTCTATCCTTTCATTAACAATCCTCGTCTTTTCTTAAAAACAATTTTCGTCCTCCATCCACATATGGATAATTCTCACCCTCCATCTACGAAGGGATAATTCTCGATCTCCTTCCACATATGGATAATTCGCAACTCCCATCTACAAATGAAAAATTTTCGACCTCCGACGACTCTATTCAGCTTTCGTTCTCGCTCACATCCTTAACGACCGCATGTCTCCTGTCCTTTCATACCGATCTCTCACCCCAAAGAAACAAGTGCAACAATTTCCAATACCTGTCGGCAGGGTGAAATTCTTCATTCCACTCGGACGACTAATTCTCACTCCTTACTTCACAGGCAAAATTCTAGTTATTAATCCACGCAAGTGCAATTCTCTATGGATCCATACGCACGAGTCTCTCACAAATACTGGATAATTTTTTGCCTTTCCACTGTAGCAAACTCTCCCCTACACTACCCCTTCAATAGGTGCATCAACCTTCTAAATGTCAATACCAAATAGAGGCTGTCTTACCAGCCTGTCAGTGAAGTCCATATACCCCCACATGTACTTTCCTGGATAAACTGATGCACTTGTAAAGTGTTAGCTAAGTCTGTCACGGCTGAGATGCTTTAACCAACCCGAGTTCATACTCATCGATCTAAAGTCCTACAGAAAGATGACCATGTGGATAAGCAATGCCAGACTGTCTGCGCCACGAATCGAACCCAAACCGTAACACTGGCAGAAAGCAACGCTAACACCACCACCATAAAGGCGAATCAGAAGTAATACATATCCCCATTAAAAGCTTTCAAGCCCTATTATCTATGGTCTGCTTTTCAAAATACATTATCCATCCACACTATGATAAGCACGGGTCAATAACGCCTGCCCATACGTACATACAGAAGCCCTGATGACGCCACTTACAAACACACATGAAAAAACATGTTACTAAACCTGGTCTGTTAAACTGTTTCCTCTTCCTGCATTTCTATGACACCTTTAATGCTAAATACATAATCTTTCAAAAATGAAAAAAATGATATATGAATATGAATTCATACACGAATATTTCTCATGTTGACAACTGTAACTGAATAAATTTCCTCTCAGACACCGAAACTTTTAATACAAACAATTTAATCTTAACCAAAGCGAAGACGGCTAACGCCGCCTTTCAATTTTACAAAAAGAAAAAATCTGAACATACAGTACGAATTGGGCTCCTTACAATGAAGAATCAAGCGTTGGTAATACAATAGTAATCACGAATAGGCCACAAGCCGGTCAGCGTCAAGGACATCCACTCTCCACCCCGGCTGGGTACACTGTGATCCCGAGCACCACTGAAGCAGTGGCGTCCATGCTGACAATCATGCTTTACCCTACACGGTGTCAGCCACAACCCGGCCTCATTCACTCATCCCAACAGCCATGGTAACAATTGTTTGATTTTTTTTTTTGTTAACAGTACAACAAAGAATAATAAACCAACTCAACATTATAATTACATTTCTGAGCATTACTTTAGCATAGCATAAATATTTCCATTTATGATTTGCTTTTCGTAAGGTATAGCAAGCATAATTTGGTTAGTTATTGTTGTAGTCTGCAGATCATGTTCGTTACAGGAAAAATATACAGCTGTTGCCACCTGTCATTCATCGATGAGTCTCGGAAAGTAACTCTCATAGCCAAAACTGGTTCCAACCATTAGGATGTGCCATTATGATAACAGAATACAACAATAGTTAACTTATGATAAACGTTATTTATCCGAATTAATGAAATTTAAAAATGATATACAAATTAAGAAATACTATGCACCTCTGGCAATGATTGATAAAAAAAAAAAAGTTGCCAGATACTTTCAGTGTTTAACTCGTTAAAGCCATTTAAATCGAACAATACACATACAAACATCTTGTCTCAACTATGCTTTTAGATACAGAATATCGTTTAAACAATATATTCCAATCCCTTCTCTCTATCAACCAGAAATCTAAGATTTTTTTGAAAGGTATAATAAATGGAATTTATTGTTTCGCATTCTTGTCTCTTGTCAATGGATGTATAGTAGCTACCTTTACTGCGGTACTCTTGGTATACTTACGCTACCTCGTTAATGCCTCGCTGGTGCGGGGGACGGCGACGGGGCAAAGTGAATAAATAGATAAATATATATAGGGGAGAAAGAATACTTCCCACGTATTCCCTGCATGTCGTAGAAGGCGACTAAAAGGGAAGGGAGCGGGGGGCTGGAAATCCTCCCCTCTCATTTTTTTTTTAAATTTTCCAAAAGAAGGAACAGAGAAGGGGGCCTATATGAGGATATTCCCTCAAAGGCCCAGTCCTCTGTTCTTAACGCTACCTCGCTAATGCGGGAAATGGCGAATAGTATGAAAAAAAAAAAAAAAAAAAAAAAAATATATATATATATATATATATATATATATATATATATATATATATATATATATTTCATACTATTCGCCATTTCCCGCATTAGCGAGGTAGCGTTAACACAGGACTGAGCATTTGAGGGAATATCCTCACTTGGCCCCCTTCTCTGTTTTTTTGGAAAATCAAAAAGAGAGAGGGAGGATTTCCAGCCTCCCGCTCCCTCCCCTTTTAGTTGCCTGCTACGACACGCAGGGAATACGTGGGAAGTATTCTTTTTCCCCTACCCCCAGGGATATATATATATATATATATATATATATATATATATATATATATATATATATATATATATATATATATGGGTATGTATGAAGGAATAGTGGTTCCAACAATGTTGTATGGTTGCGAGGCGTGGGCTATGGATAGAGTTGTGCGCAGGAGGATGGATGTGCTGGAAATGAGATGTTTGAGGACAATGTGTGGTGTGAGGTGGTTTGATCGAGTGAGTAACGTAAGGGTAAGAGAGATGTGTGGAAATAAAAAGAGCGTGGTTGAGAGAGCAGAAGAGGGTGTTTTGAAGTGGTTTGGGCACATGGAGAGGATGAGTGAGGAAAGATTGACCAAGAGAATATATGTGTCGGAGGTGGAGGGAACAAGGAGAAGAGGGAGACCAAATTGGAGGTGGAAAGATGGAGTGAAAAAGATTTTGTGTGATCGGGGACTGAACGTGCAGGAGGGTGAAAGGAGGGCAAGGAATAGAGTGAATTGGAGCGATGTGGTATACCGGGGTTGACGTGCTGTCAGTGGATTGAATCAAGGCATGTGAAGCGTCTGGGGTAAACCATGGAAAGCTGTGTAGGTATGTATATTTGCGTGTGTGGACGTATGTATATACATGTGTATGGGGGTGGGTTGGGCCATATCTTTCGTCTGTTTCCTTGCGCTACCTCGCAAACGCGGGAGACAGCGACAAAGTATAATAAATATAAAAATAAATATATATATATATATATATATATATATATATATATTAGAATGGACACAATCATCTAAAGAGATTATAGTAAGTCAATGGATATTAATAAACTAAATATGATCATAGAGAGATAATCTACCCACTATATCCCTAAGTTCTTACTTTATATTCATACAGTATTTGTAAGTAACATAAGCTGCCAAAGACAAGTAGAAATAAAACATATAAAATTTTTGCGTTTTAAAAACATTCAAACAATTCTTGACAGTTCTAAATTCACTTATCAACACACATAGTCTTTGATCTACACAACATACATACTAAAGATATTGATTAGTGGAAGTGAGAAACAGTCACACTTCATATTAAGGTGGTGTACGTAATACATACAACTATATTTCATGATAACATATAAACATTTCTCATACTGCTATTAAAACTATTACAGCGTAACACCTATATAACTCAAGAAAATTAACAGCGTACATTTTTAGAGTTACAGCTTTCTACTGTGTTTCACGGTCCTTTCATGTAATTTCTACTTTTCTGATATTCCTTAAAACACAAGCAGTATCCTAAATTTCTGATCTGCATTCTGTCACAAAGTGACCTTTGAAAATATCCTGACTTCATTCTCAGATACTATTATACATTTACTTATTTTCATACCGTTTCTTTACTGTATGCAAGAATAGTCTCATTTATTCAGAACACTATATGCTACTTTATTTTATTTTTCCATATATCATATATATATATATATATATATATATATATATATATATATATATATATATATATATATATAGCATATGAAGTGTGACGTCCTAGTTTCGTCTCCGATGTATATCGACTAACATTTCTCTCTTTCTCCCCTGATGATGTGATTATTACACGAAAGTGCACTTGGGAACCTATTGTGTTTCATTTTCCCCGTGGACTCATAGGAATATATATATATATATATATATATATATATATATATATATATATATTATTGCCCCTCATACCTTGATGTGTATTTTTCTTTTGCTATACAGGTGACGTCAGCGATGTACGGATGTTGTGCTAACGGGATATTTCTAGAGTAGGAGCACTTAAAAGCAGAAAGGTGTAAAGCATTCATCTGCTTTTAGTGAATGGCTGCCATAGTAGCTCGAGCATATGGCACAGTGAAGGGGACTGCTGAACACGGTATATAAAGTGGTAGTGGGTGGTATGAAATTATTCATAGAATTAGTAGATTAAGCCAGCAGAGCGTAATACGAACTGTGAAATTTCTCAAAGCCTAGTACGCAAAGGACGTCAAGTCCATAAAGCAGAGTTGTGGAATCCAACGGTGTTGTATAGAAAGTAGAGAGTAGTTTTGTAAAGTCATAAAGTTACTGAAGAACTGCCAGAGTGACCCAGTAGGCAATCATGAAGATACAGTATACCAGGGCCAGGATAAGTCTGGCCCATCGTAGCATTATGGAGGAGAAATCCTTCCTGGGGTCATTCGTTGCCATGTGTATGGCGATGACGGTGGACAAGAAGCCAACACTGAAGAGGAGCCAGCCATCCATCACCCGAAGGTAGGAACAAGTGGGTAGGGCCGCTAGTGTGTCAGAGTAGAGGGCAATCAGCATCAGTAAAGTGGTGAGGCTCATGGCACCGCGGCTTTGGAAGTCGCCTGGGGCGATGGTCAGCGTTCCGTAGCCTATAACGTGCAGTAAAGTTGTAGGGAAATAAGTGGCCCAGAGGTGGTAAGTCCATTGGCGCCTTAGAGTCATACTAAGCCGCACCACATTTGACTTGTTGTGGATATGGAGGACGCACTGGCTCACCGTGAACTCCATCATAGTCTGGTTACGACAGAGGGGCTTGTGATTCTGGAATCTTGGAGGATGGTAGATGGACAGGTGACCGGGCAGGTTGTCCAACATCAAGGAGATGTTACACGGGTGTTCATCAAATGGGTATCGCCACAGGTAGAAAGAACAATGAACATGGACTGCTTCCTCTAGCTTCAGTTGGATGTCATTGTCTTCTCCCCTGTAGACCATGTCTGAGGGTCAGAGATTTATAGGACTATTATCACATATATATATATATATATATATATATATATATATATATAATACCCGTTTATACTGTACTTCACTCTGAAGGAATGATCAGAACGTAATGAAAGGATCTTCAATACTTTCTTCACCATATATGATTACGACAATAAGGATGAGAAAACAGTTCAAGAGTAATTAAATGCGTGATCCACATTTCCTTACTACTGAAGATGAAATCTAAAGTCCAAAACTATATTGAATAGCGAATTTAATGAATGTTCTAAAACACCTTTCATTCAGTTGTGAAGATTGTGTTGATCCTTTATGTACATTCATTAACGGTAACTATCAACATTAGCATTCATCAGTGATCAGGTTAACAAAGGTTATATTATTTCTTATGTTAACATATGTTACATCTAATAATTTCAAGATTAACAAATGTCATATCTAATAGTGTTGCGGTTAACAAATATCTAATAATGATAAGGTTAACAAACGTTATAGCTAATAGTGTAATGGTCATTACTCACATGGTGCACGTGAACAGGTGGGTCAATACTCACCAGGTGCACGTGAACAGGTGGGTCAATACTCAACAGGTGCACATATACAGCGGGGTCAGTTCTCACCAGGTGCTTGTGTACAGGTGGGTCATACTCACTGGGAGTGTCCGTCTACATGTGGGTCAGTACTCACTAGGAGTCTGTATACAAGTGGGTCAGTACTCACCAAAGCCGTCATCATCACCATCCACGTCTCTGGACACAAGCAGCTGTGTCAGTGGGGTCACAGAGCCAGCCTGTCGCGCTTCGTCCAACACCTGACGGAAAGTAGTTCTTCACTCAGGAAAATTTAATCCTAAATCTGAAGTAAAACATTAAAAAAAGAGCCAAGAATTGGCTGGTAAAAAAGTAAAATTATGAAATCATTAATCAAAAAGAATCAAAAGGTACATAAGTAAGATGTGAATCATGGAGGTCTAGCATTGGGATCTAAACTCCAAGCTTCTTGTTTTTAGATCATCTTTTCTCAACCTATTAATTTTTCTGGCTTCCCCTGCGGTCGGTTTATTTTCGCCTGAACCTTGTAGTTCAAGGTTAAAGGCCATTATCCCTACACCCTAAGCATTTCCTTGAAGTTTTCAATTCAAGTCACAGGCCTTCTTTAATACACCCTTATCTCTACTACACTGAAATTAAAACCCGACATGTTCACCATGAATAAATATGAAAAAAAATTATTCTAAACAGCTTCGTGACTAGCGGATTCAGTTTTTAAAGTTATGGAGATTCGTACACAAAGGGCAGTGGTACCGTACATGTGGCACTTATCGTACAAATGGGGTTAATAATAGCCTTACTCATGGGACTATATAAACAGGTTACGTTGCCGGACCGGTGGACACCAACCTTGACGTTTGGAAGCCAAATGCGTTCGTCCAGCGGCGGCGGGATGATGTTTAACTTCATGTGCTGGCGAAGGTTCTTGAAGGTGAGGCGCGCATCCCGCCATCTGAGCCACACCAAGAACACCACCCGTACCACCTCCTTCTCCAAGTTTACTGCTGACACCTGATGCAGTAACCTCTGTTTTACCCGACATTGTGAGTGAGAAACTGTCGTCCTCTAGGCAGCAGGGAGGGGCTTGTGTCGTCCTTCATGCAGTAGGATGTGTGTGTCGTCCTCCATCAGGGGAGAAGGAGGTAACTGTCCTCTAGTCAGAAATTTCCTTCAGTTAGCAGGAAGTGGTTTGTGTTGTGCTCCAGTCAGCAGGGAGGGGATTGTGTTGTGCTTCAGTCAGCAAGGAGGGGCTTATGTCGTCGAGCAATTAACGTCGTCGTTTTGATAACGTCTTAATATGTTTGTGTTCTCAAGCAATCAGCATCAGATACCTGTGATGCCGTCCAGTCAACTTTAAGAAGCTTCTCTCGTAAGCCCATACGTACCTAGAGGTTTGGCCTCGTCCAAACAACGACAGAAGGGATTCAGCTCCAGGCATGGCAAATTGTTATATTGATCACGTTAATAATTGGTGAGGTTGGACGAGGCCAAACAAGGCGACCACTCTGAGGAGCGCACCGAACTGCTTAGGTCAACACCAGACAGTCAACAGAGCAACATGCTATTGATTCCCAACAATTTACTGGATTAAAAGCATATTTCAGTGTTCAACAAGAATATATGTAGATTTTGGTTGAAAGGGGCGGAACACGTTCATGTATATCGTAAAACTGAAAGACGGTATGGAGATGGGAAACTGTACAATGATGGCAAACAAATTATAAAAGTGTAAAACAGCACCGTCCTCAGGCAAGTCATATATTCTGAGGTGAAATATTATGATTAGATGGCACGTTTGTTATGAGAGAGAGAGAGAGAGAGAGAGAGAGAGAGAGAGAGAGAGAGAGAGAGAGAGAGAGAGAGAGCACAGGAATGGGTTTGGAACTTGCAGTATGACTATATATATATATATATATATATATATATATATATATATATATATATATATATATATGTATATTATCCCTGGGGATAGGGGAGAAAGAATACTTCCCACGTATTCCCTGCGTGTCGTAGAAGGCGACTAAAAGGGAAGGGAGCGGGGGGCTGGAAATCCTCCCCTCTCGTTTTTTTTTTTTTTTCTCCAAAAGAAGGAACAGAGAAGAGGGCCAGGTGAGGATATTTCCTCAAAGGCCCAGTCCTCTGTTCTTAACGCTACCTCGCTGTCGCGGGAAATGGCGGATAGTATGAAGGAAAGGAAAGGAATATATATATATATATATATATATATATATATATATATATATATATATATATATATATATATATATATATATATATATATATATATATGGTTTATCTATCACTTGATTTTTCTACAAGTACCAGCAACATACCTTCCTGAGCATGAGGCGGAGGGTGAGCTTAAAGTTGCGTGAAGGGGGCGGGAGCTGGCTCTGGTAGGCTGGTGGCGGGTGGGCCAGCTGGCAACCACGCTCATCGCTTCCATCCTCACACTCCCTCGTCAGCGAACAACGAAACTTCATATCCACACACTGACCCGACCAGCAGGTGAAGTAGCCCACGCGGCATACGCTAAGGGAAATATGCTTCACGACCTTGTTGCTGTCCTCCCCTGCCACAGCTTCGCAAAAGCTGGCGTTTCTGATCCTCCACTCCTTACGACCAAGTGGTAGTTCTTTCCTGGGGAACTGTGCCAGAGTCTGGTTGTCACGCCAGGACCTGAGGTACCAGTAGCGGCCGAGTCTCAGGGTTAGACCTACGTTTCCATGCCAGTAGAGGACACCGCTGGAATCCCGCCGGGCAAACAAGGGCAGGTGCTCCACGCACAGACCGCGCAGGAAGTACAAGTTAGTTGACATAATCCCCTCGCACATCAGGCAGAGCTTATCATCTGGAGAAGCATCTTCCCAGTCACCATTTTCAAAGAGGAGAGCATTGGAGTAGTCCCCACTGGGGCTGAGAGAACCCTGGGGGATATACTGCAGAGGCTCCCGTGTCACACCGTGTACCCATCCTCTCAAGGTCTCGTTGTACTCTACCCCAAGCCACAGGCACTTGCTGGGGGAGAACTTGAGCGTGCAATACTGTACATGTGGCCCTTTCAGGAGACCAGCCAGCCGCTGGGAATCGATGTCGGATGTTGGAGTTGGCAGTGACATCCCCAGCTGACCACATACTTCCTTAGCATCTCTGTAGGTCACTTTATTGGGGATCAAGAGAGAGACAAATGCATCCCGCTCAACACAAGGATCTCCGTCTCGCGAAGTGACCTTGCCATGAGTCTGCCATGGCAGCGAGACTGGAGTCAGACGAGGATGACTGCCTGGCTCTGCACAGGTCAGCAGAACTTGGATATCTGCGTAGCTCAGGGCCCCAGCCCACACACCCAAGTCTGCTACCTCTCCAAGATAAGCCTCCCTTATCGTGTAGCCGCCATCATACATATCCTGGTCTTTGCCCAGCATCAGACTACCATTCAGGGGGAGAGGAAGGGACGATGTGATGTTCACCAGGTCTCGGCCATCAACAGTCAGGGTTACGGTGTGTGAGATGTGCTGACGGAGGACGCAGAGGTGATGCCAGGCACGGGGCGGCACCAGACCTGGACCATCGGACCCTTTCATCATGTAGCTTAGCTGCACCTGCCCCTCTTTCAACCCTGCAACAACAGGTTAGAAAACCAACCAAAACGTCTACACAGATGGGGGAAAATGTTGGATAGATTTACTGTTATGTTGTGGGCTAAAAAAGATCAACAGATGAGAAGGTAACAGGTAAATTTACACAATCACTTTAAGGAGTAAAACAGGTTCACGCAATGGATGACCTCCAAATTTTCCCTAAATGCTAAAATTCATTCCAATTAGAAAACAGGCTAATTTCCAAAACTCCACTGAGGACTAAAACATTAAACATACTAGAATATTTGCCAACTTGAATTCATAAGACGTTCTGGTACAACCACACACGGGAAAACAACAAAAATACAATATATCTTGCAATATCTTTTAAATGATAATGCTTAAACTTATAAATTTAAAAAAAAAAAATTGTAAGACAATTTCCAATCGTGACAGTCATAATAGGTGCTGCGACTTCTTATATTTTGTGATTATTAATTCAGTCCAGATAGATCCCTTAACCTCTTCAAAAATAGCAGTGTTCAATGTAGTTATCACAGGTCCTCTCCCCGTGGTCCTGAAAATTTAGTTTGTAAGGAAAACTAGGTTTAAAAACTTAGAAAAAAAATATTAGTTTAATTCACAGGGTTACCGCTTGTCTATATTCTTCAATTTTCGTCTATATAGTTAACTTTTTTTTTCGCTTTAGCGAGAAAGCATCAAGAGCAAACGAACAATGGCACTCATCCACTCTCTACATGTCATGTATAATGTACACTCCAAAATAGTAAAGATATAGTACTTCATTTACACAGCCACTTTAGGTCCTAAGATTCTTTAAACTTTTTAAACTTAATCATAATGAATCCTAAAACTGCATTTCTGTTAACTCTGGAATGTCCTTAATGATAGTCCAAGCTTGTGAGTATTAGTCAAGGCTTTGGTGGACTTTTCTAAGCTTACAAGTGTATTGAAATACTAGTGTAAGCTTTTTAGCGTCTTCAATATGACAGAATTCTCTAAGCTGAATGCATTTAAAGTCTAACTCACTTCACTAAGTTAATAATTTGTCTTATTGAGTCACCTTCAGATATACAAGGCAAATCTGAGACTAAAATACTTCAAAGAATTCAAGAGTCCATTGTACGTTATGTACACTTTCTTATATTCATATCTGACTACAATCTACTTATTGGGAACACGACCCGTGAACACGCCGGTACGACCCTTGGATATGATGATCCAGCCTGATCCTGACAGATCTGGTCAAAAGCCAAGGATCGTACTGGTGTGTTCAAGGACCAGAAGTACCACCCCGTTCAAGAAACTGGCCACTTACTGATGAGGAGAGCGTTTTCGTAAAGGGGGCTGACGAAATAACTCAGGATCGCTGTCGATGGCATCTGCAGGAGTAAATTAACCCAAAAACATACAGTGAAGGAGGTCAAGGCGAGGCAGGGTGCAGCGTCACTGCAGCCATCTCCCTCGAGGACGGTGAAGTCACTGGTATTCACTTCACGTGGATCGATAAAGTCAGCAAGGCGCAAAAGGCCGATACGTGTGAGCTTATCCGGCACACCGTCTTCCGACAAACTGTACACCTTCATCTGAAAAATCGAACCGGTAAAACAGCCTTCCCATGCCTTCGCCAAGTGCAACCACAGAAAATTCACTAAATCTAAAAATGTTTGGAGAAGGTTGACTGAAGGCCAGGATCATCACTTTTTCAAAACAGGGAACACACCGCGAAGCCACAGCTTATAAATGAATTTGGCACCAATAGACAACATGAAATAGAATAACGGAAACTGCAGTTACGCTATTGTTCATTTCAGACTAAGGTGAATATTGAGTACTCAAGACATCTCAAATACATCACTAAATGAAATAGATTATATATTTATGTGTATATCATTTATAAGAAAACCTTTACCTAGGAAACTGTCCTAAAAATCTCAGAGCAAGAAATGATAATTCACTCATTAATTAATGGATTAAATGGGTAAGGTTCAGTTACTCTAACAAGAACTTGTGTGCCCAAAGCAAGGTATTTCTCAATGATAACTTGTGTCTGCATCATACCGTACAGTAGAATAGGTTTTACATTATACCACAACATTGGCTTAACCTGTATAACAACGCTGACATACCAGTATGATTTTATGTCTGACTCACTTATTCTTAAGATAAAGCTGCCTTACCCGTTTGATGGCTTACTTTTGTGGGTATATTGGCTATCCTTTATGAGAATGGGTATATTGGCTATCCTTTGTGATAATGTTCGTTTAACTCTATGATAACGATGGCTTTACTGTACCAGTTGTTTTAGACTTGCTCCGTGATACTGTGTTAGCATTATGTAGGCCAACGTGTGCTATGATGGAGGGTTTACCTGTGATACCTTGACTGTACAATCACGAAAATTTACCTTTATAATATGCAAGTTTCCGTGAACAAGACTAACTTTAACCACAAACAGTGGTGTTACTCCCTGGTGGCAGGTGGAACACGAGACCCGTGGGGACAGTGTAGCTAACCATAACGACTCTGGTAACTTGACTGTCAGCTGCCGATTGACGTTACGCAGATGTTCCCATCATACCCGGCCCCGCCTCACGCTGCCATACGTCTTCCCGCCTTAAACAAATTCCTGTACGCCCCGCGCTGCCAGACCTCCAGCTTACTCCACATACCTGTCTATTGCCATCCAACACCTGCTATCAGTGGTGGTTGGTTTCGGTTCTCGGAATAATGCGTCATCTCGCCCCATTCTATCAGACGTCGTCTCGTTACGCAACCAGTGTTCCTCACACCCTGTTCTACTCAGAAAATAATCTAAGTTCAAAAGCTTTCATTTCCCCAGGGTGACAGAAGCCGTCCCCATCCACATCATCAAACGCTGCACTTACCGCGTTAAACATCGTTAAGTGGCCTTTCCACTTAGACACCTTTCCAGTCCTGTTAGACGTTTTTCTGTCCCACACCACCTTTTGCCGTCATGCACCAAAAAGTTTGATACTTCCATAGAGAAGACTTGTATATAATTGAATGAAAAAGATAAACTGGTACATGGAGATAAAAGGAGACCTGATGGTTCATATCTACGGTATGTGCTGGAGTACAGTAATAGTCAGCAGTCCACACTTTGTCCAGACAGGATAGTAAAGATGATGATACATAACTGGATGGGCAAAGAGCATGGCATTGCCTTCCCAAATAGCTAAATGTCAGCGTTAGGGTTCTACTTGGCTCAGGCATTACTTTTTTCAGATATATGTAAATGATTTGCTAGAAACCCTCAAACAGTAGCGGAATGTTTGAAAAAAAATGAATTAAAATAGAAAAAGGACTGTGGCTCGTGACAACATACCAAAACTTACGTTTCCACAATTATCAGGGATATGCACGACATTCAAAGCAACCAAACGTAAAGATTCTGGAAAGAGGTTTAAGGTTGGTCCTGTGTACTTCGAACTTCGTTATTGTAGGATGATATATATATATATATATATATATATATATATATATATATATATATATATATATATATATATATATATATGATAGAGTTGATAGAGATGCTCTGTGGAAGGTATTAAGAATATATGGTGTGGGAGGCAAGTTGTTAGAAGCAGTGAAAAGTTTTTATCGAGGATGTAAGGCATGTGTACGTGTAGGAAGAGAGGAAAGTGATTGGTTCTCAGTGAATGTAGGTTTGCGGCAGGGGTGTGTGATGTCTCCATGGTTGTTTAATTTGTTTATGGATGGGGTTGTTAGGGAGGTGAATGCAAGAGTTTTGGAAAGAGGGGCAAGTATGAAGTCTGTTGGGGATGAGAGAGCTTGGGAAGTGAGTCAGTTGTTGTTCGCTGATGATACAGCACTGGTGGCTGATTCATGTGAGAAACTGCAGAAGCTGGTGACTGAGTTTGGTAAAGTGTGTGAAAGAAGAAAGTTAAGAGTAAATGTGAATAAGAGCAAGGTTATTAGGTACAGTAGGGTTGAGGGTCAAGTCAATTGGGAGGTGAGTTTGAATGGAGAAAAACTGGAGGAAGTAAAGTGTTTTAGATATCTGGGAGTGGATCTGGCAGCGGATGGAACCATGGAAGCGGAAGTGGATCATAGGATGGGGGAGGGGGCGAAAATTCTGGGAGCCTTGAAGAATGTGTGGAAGTCGAGAACATTATCGCGGAAAGCAAAAATGAGTATGTTTGAAGGAATAGTGGTTCCAACAATGTTGTATGGTTGCGAAGCGTGGGCTATGGATAGAGTGGTGCGCAGGAGGATGGATGTGCTGGAAAAGAGATGTTTGAGGACAATGTGTGGTGTGAGGTGGTTTGACCGAGTAAGTAACGTAAGGGTAAGAGAGATGTGTGGAAATAAAAAGAGCGTGGTTGAGAGAGCAGAAGAGGGTGTTTTGAAATGGTTTGGGCACATGGAGAGAATGAGTAAGGAAAGATTGACCAAGAGGATATATGTGTCGGAGGTGGAGGGAACAAGGAGAAGAGGGAGACCAAATTGGAGGTGGAAAGATGGAGTGAAAAAGATTTTGTGTGATCGGGGCCTGAACATGCAGGAGGGTGAAAGGAGGGCAAGGAATAGAGTGAATTGGAGCGATGTGGTATACCGGGGTTGACGTGCTGTCAGTGGATTGAATCAGAGCATGTGAAGCGTCTGGGGTAAACCATGGAAAGCTGTGTAGGTATGTATATTTGCGTGTGTGGACGTATGTATATACATGTGTATGGGGGTGGGTTGGGCCATATCTTTCGTCTGTTTCCTTGCGCTACCTCGCAAACGCGGGAGACAGCGACAAAGTATAATTAATAAATATAATATAATATATATATATATATATATATATATATATATATATATATATATATATATATATATATTTCACACTATTCGCCATCTCCCGCATTAGCGAGGTTGCGTTAAGAACAGAAGACTGGACCTTTGAGGGAATATCCTCTCCTGGCCCCCTTCTCTGTCCCTTCTTTTGAAAAAAAAAAAAAAAAAACGAGAGGGGAGGATTTCCAGGCCCCCTCTCCCTTCCCTTTTAGTCGCCTTCTACGATATATATATATATATATATATATATATATATATATATATATATATATATATATATATATATATATATATATATGTATATCTTTCTTTCATACTATTCGCCATTTCCCGCGTTAGCAAGGTAGCGTTAAGAACAGAGGACTGGGCCTCTGAGGGAATATCCTCACCTGGCCTCGTTCTCTGTTCCTTCTTTTGGAAAATCAAAAAAAAAAAAAAAAAAAAACGAGAGGGGAGGATTTCCAGCCTCCCGCTCCCTCCCCTTTTAGTCGCCTTCTACGACACGCAGGGAATACGTGGGAAGTATTCTTTCTCCCCTATCCCCAGGGATATATATATATATATATATATATATATATATATATATATATATATATATATATATATATATCATCCCTGGGGATAGGGGAGAAAGAATACTTCCCACGTATTCCCTGCGTGTCGTAGAAGGCGACTAAAAGGGGAGGGAGCGGGGAGCTGGAAATCCTCCCTTTTTTTTTTTTTTTTCATTTTTCCAAAAGAAGGAACAGAGAAGGGGGTCAGGTGAGGATATTCCCTCAGAGCCCCAGTCCTCTGTTCTTAACGCTACCTTGCTAACGCGGGAAATGGCGAATAGTTTGAAAGAAAAAAGAAAATATATATATATATATATATATATATATATATATATATATATATATATATATATATACTCCAAGACCTTTCCATGGAGCTTCTGTATTATTGTAGTTTCGAGGATGTGCTACAGTCAGCATAAAGAAATGAGAAACGGGCGATGAAAATGTGAGCTTGGAAAATTGGTTTGTGTGGAGATAGTAGGAAAAACTGAGTGTAGAACAGTATAAAGCGAGGGTAAATGAAGGGTGGGTGATGAGTGGAAGGCAATTAGGGAAGCAGTGTTTACATGAGACAGAAGTGCACTGCCTGTGGAAGGTGGGATGGGGTCATATCCAAAAGTAATGAATGATGAAATGAGAAGGTTATTAGTGGTTTCAGCACATTACATATAACAGATCATAGCTAAAGAGTGGATGTGAGAGAATGAGGCCATTTTTCATCTGTTACTGGCACTATCTTATTAATGCAGGAAATAACAAATAGGTATGGAAAAAATGTATTTTTTTTTGTTTTGACATAATGAAACGAAAAGGAAAGACGCATCCGATCACATACATTTTATTATATCTTTACATAAATTTGCAACACCTGTCGAGATGAAATTACAATAGTTTGAGATACATTACAATGTTGAATCTCTTCCAACAAAATGAAATACTGACAAATAAAAACTTGTGAAATATATCACAAGGTGCCTAGAAATATAACAATTCAGACAGAGAAGAATAAAGAAATAGCAACATCAGAAGTCAGCATGATAAACTGGGTTCTTAAATGTAACTTCTCTTTTAGACATTTAATTTTCATTTGCAAATATATCAACATTTGCAAATATATCAAGTCTACCTATATGACTTACAAATACGTCTCTTTTAAAGGACTTAAAACCATATTTTAGGGTCTTAGTAAATGACTTGCAAATACATCTCAGTAAAATACAAATATTTCTCACAAGAAGACTTACAAATACAAGTTATGTGTCATTATGATACAGCCTTTGTTAGATGAGGAGCAAGTATATAATCAATTTAAAGCACAATCTTTGCAATGTTAATGGAAAATTAAACTTTCAAGTTTGCAAATGAGTGAATACAGAGGAATCACAAAGTAAAGGGATAAGGATCTCAGTATAACATCCCATCTGATGCAGATAAAACTTTCTTGCCATAATGTCAGTCTTGCAAAATTTGTCCAAACCTTTAGAATTTAATCACAAATTCATTGTTCCTCAAAGCTTTTCAAATTGAAAGATGCTATTTCAAGATACTTCTAAAACTATTTTCAACATTTACAGGACAACTGATGTATTGGCACACCTCTGGTTCAGGTACAATGAAAGGGGCATCAATTATCGTGGACAGGCTACAGTATATGAAATACAATGGTCACTGTAATCTTTACTAAAAATTTTATATATCAGTAGAAAGAGACAACTCAAGTGATTAATACATCTTACAGAAACCACATGAACCTGCTTTTCAATACTACATATGTATACAGGCTTGGGATTTTTTTTTAATATAACATGTAAAATTTTTTTCAAACATATTCACCATTTCCTGCATTGGTGAGGTAGCATTAAGAACAGAGGACTGAGCCTTGGAGAGAAAATCCTCACTTGGCCCCCTTCTCTGTTCCCTCTTTTGGAAAAGTAAAAACTGGAGGGGAGGATTTCCAGCCCCCCACTCCCTCCCCTTTTAGTTGCCTTCTACACATGCAGGGAATACATGGGAAGTATTCTTTCTTCCCTATCCCCAGGGACAAGTATGAAAATAAAAGATGAAAT
This sequence comes from Panulirus ornatus, assembly GCF_036320965.1. Taxonomy (NCBI): domain Eukaryota; kingdom Metazoa; phylum Arthropoda; class Malacostraca; order Decapoda; family Palinuridae; genus Panulirus; species Panulirus ornatus. The sequence goes on from NC_092278.1 coordinate 23,752,643, forward strand.
TCTTAAACTAAAGTTAGCAAGCAAAAAAATAAATAAATAAATAAATAGCAAAGCTGTACAAATTAAACTAAGAAGCTAGTCTAACAAAACCTCAATAGTTTGAGTGAACCTCAGCCTCATTGAAGTTGTGAACTCAAGTCATTGTGATACATCCTTTGTTAGATTATGAGCAAATACTTAATCAATGTAAAGCATTAGCTTTAGTAAACTTCACAGGAAAATAAACTTTGCTGTTCGGAAAGGAGTGAATACTATGGTGGAATCACAAAGCAAAAGGCTAAGGCTTTCACATAACATCCCATCTGATGCAAGGAAAAATTTCATGCCATAATGTCACTCTTGCAATATTTCTCCAAACCTTGAAAGTTTATTCACAATTTCATTGCTCCTCAAAGCATTTTACATCAAGGCTGTCATTTAAGATAATTCTAAAATTATTCATTCAGCACTTACAAGAAAGCTGATGTACTGGCACACCCTCAGGTTCAGGTACAGTGTACGTAGCATCAATTATTGTTAAAAGGCTTCATCATATGAAATACAATGGCCACTATAATCTTCACTAGAAAATTCTGTTAAATCAAATTAAATTCTGTTAAATTAAAATTCTGAAAATTCTGTATGTTAGTGGAAAGATGACAACTCAAGTGATTAATACAGCTCTTACCACACTGATCCTTGTGACATAGCAAACCAATTACATAAACCACATAACAGTCCTTTTCAAACCATAAGTGCAGAAATGAAACACATGATAAAATTCTTAAACTAATGTTTGCAAGCAAAAAAACAGCAAAGCTGTATGAAATACTGCAAAAAATTAGTCTAACATAACACTTCATAGCTCGAGTTTTCTGTGACGCATTTTAGCAAATTTTTTTCAACATACTAGAGACTTGCATGCACTTATGCATGTTCTTTATATATAGTCCCAAAAGGAATGGCCTTCTGTGTGACACTGTGATTTTAGTAAAAGGTATTTTCTGGTGTACTTTTGACCATGCGTTAGCTTGTGCATAACTGTAGAAATCTGCTGACTGTTCACGGTGGATGAGTTAATTATAATTCTATTGCCCTAAATGTAATGTTCACTGTCAGTGACACTTATAGCAAATGCAACAGGGAGCATCGAATCACTGTACATTTGCCTATTAAAATCTGTAAAACAAAACCATGTCCTGCAACTATCTTCAAAATGAATGAAAGCTTTCTTGTGAATTTCATTTGCAAATGACAAACCCTTTCCTCTCTGCAGCTAAAATGCATGAAAATCTAAAAAATACTGCTAAGCATGCTAGGCAACTTGCTCAAATCCACCCAAAACCTCTTCTGGATACAGCTTCAGTATATGATACAGTATCATGTTTCTTTACAATGGGGTGAAATTTTTTTTTTCTGAAGCCCCTTTCCACCAGATATAACTATCCACTAATCATCCATTTCTCTAACTGACTTCAAACCTGAGCACTTACCTTTGCTGAAGATGTCCAAATATCTTTTTAATGTCTACAGTTAAGCCTTCTTTCAAGTATGCCTAGGGTGAAAGGAAATCACATGTTTTCTGTAGTAAACCTCACTGGGAATTAGTATGAACACATTAATGCAAGATGTATGACAGATGGCACTTCATATTTTTGTATATCAGCACTGCTAACTGTAGATCATTTTGTTTTCAAGTGCTAGTGATAGAAGGCATTATGAATCCTTTTCAACTGTCCCATCTTTCAAGCAACAACAAAAAATAATAATAAATGAATATCAAAATTCTATCAAAAATGATACAAAGATGACAGATGATAAAACCAAGAGAAAGATGACATGATATGACCAAAGGAAAATGCATGAAACATTAAAACTGACTTAGACTTTAAACACCTCTACCCAATTTTCATGTTAAACAAATAATCATAGAGAGAAATGACTCCACAAGCAAAAGATTTCAAACTGTGACTAAAGGAGTTAATAATAAAGAGATACCCCTAGTAAAAACATGGAAATAGTAGAGGATCAATTGCAGTACGTTAAACACTTTGAGTGAAATTTTTTATAAGGAAATGTGTCAATAAAATGCAAGGAGAATTACTTTGTGTTCTTTTCCATTAAGTGAAAGACATGAGCATTTTTGTGTTACAAGTTAGGGAGAGTATTACAACTATCTTCCTCACGTAAGCGTCCTGGGGATAAGGACAGTTGTGATGGGGAAGAGCTTCTCATGGAGGCACTGGGCCCTACCACTACCTGGGGGATACCTGGAGATGTGATTCCATCTGAGATTGTTGATGCATCTGGAGAGGTCATCATGAAAGTAAAGTTGTTGACTCCTGATGGTCCCTTTTGGCTTGAAGTCTGTAACAATTTTGGACTATAACTAACTTTGAGGTTCAACTGTAAGATGTCCGAATCTTGGAAGTCTGAATCTGTAGAAGCACTGCAGTCAATATAGAGAGGATTTCCTTGGGTAGATGTGGTGGCAAGAGTTGTTGAGGTATATTTTGAAGGATGAATAATGTTACTATGTCCAGACACATGTGCTTCCAAGCAAATATCCTGGAAGCCCTGGGTGTCTGACAAGTTTTGTCTATCTCTTGCACCCTGAACCAATGTTTTGATGCATGGATGAGATGGACTTGAGAAAGTTTCTGTCCTAACAGGTGATGACTGAGTGCAGTCATTAGGAGGTGTCTGACTGTTACTATAAGACTGTGTTCTTAATCTGATCTGGGTAACCTGATGAAAAGTCACTTGACCTTTTGGACATATATCTTCACCACAATTGATGTTTTCATTTTCACTCAATTTGGATTCTTCTGAAACTAATGACTGATATACCTGTGCCATTTCTTGATGCACTGCACAACCATTTTTGTAGGCTTTAATAATCTTACTTTCAATTAAGTCATCCTTTGATGAAGGAAGAAGTGCATCAGTATTGTCTTGGCATGTGATAGCTTGAGGCTTGGTAGCTGCCTTTGTGGACATTGGTTTGCTAACAGGTTTAAGAGGGGCCAATACTTGTGGTAGAGGATGGGTATAAGATGGATGATGATGGTTGTGGTGATGGAGAGTGGTGAAGTGGGAGTTGAGTATGTTGCTGCCCCACAACCGAGTAGATGAGTGACGAAGTGCTTCTGTGTCTGTAATGGAAAGAGTTGTGGCAATTACAAATGCTTATATAAGCTTTTAGTGATAAAAATATGTTTTCTTCATTAAAATATGCTACATTTTGACATTGTAGGATTTAAGTCTTGACAATACAAGACATATTGTACTAATTTTGACAGATGTCACCTTTTGTTATGAAGGATGCAAACTTTTGTCAGAGAAGCATTTCAGCTTTTGCTAATATGTCAGCTTTGATAATATAGTGTTTGAGAGAAAAGGATGTAGATAATGCCTAGTCTTAATTTCTGAGAATGAACAAAAAAAACCTGACTGATCAACATCATCGTGTGACAATGAAATATGTTTGCTTTTTATAATAATGTTACCTTTAAATACTCATACTGCCCAATTCTGATTTTATCTTTCAACAAGGATATTTGATATTCACAATGATGAAGTTATTCCAAACCTGAATTCTGTCGATAGCGAACCCTATGAAAAAGGGTAACAGCACTAGTAACTTGTGCCTGGAATTGTGATGTGGAGAAGGTGTACAGTCCAGGGTTGACAGCTGAATTGATAGGCAGCACCAGCACCACCAGCCATGCATACACTCCCTCTGTTTACACATAAGATATCACAGGGGATTCAGATACCTTCCAGAGTAGGAAACACAGTTCAATCAATTGTTCTTCTCACTTGTTTTCCTAGTGCACAAGTCACCAGAGAATATGATGAATTATTATCATCATCATTATTATTATCATTATTATTATTATTATTATTATTATCATTATTATTATTATTATTATTATTATTATTATTATTATCATTATTATTATTTCTTTTCTTTATTATTATACTTTGTCGCTGTCTCCTGTGTTAGCGAGGTAGCGCAAGGAAACAGACGAAAGAATGGCCCAACCCACCCACATACACATGTATGTACATATATGCCCACACATGCACATATACATACCTATACATTTTAACATATACATACATAGACATACACATATATACACATGTACACATTCATACTTGCTGCCTTCATCCGTTCCTGTCGCCACTCCGCCACACATGAAATGGCACCCCCCTCCTCCGCATGCACACAAGGTAGTGCTAGGAAAAGACAACAAAGGCCACATTTGTTCACACTCAGTCTCTAGATGTCATGTGAAAGCACTGAAACCTCAGCTCCCTTTCCACATTGGGCTGCACAAAACTTTCCATGGTTTACCACAGACACTTCACATGCCCTGGTTCAATCTATTGACAGCACATCGACCCAGGTTCCCCTTTTAGAAAGTTAAAATACAAGGAGGGGAGGCCTTCCAGCCCCCACACTCCCATCCCCTTTAGTCGCCTTCTACAACACACGGGAATGCATGGGAAGTATTCTTTCTCCCCTATTCCCAGGGATTATTAATATTACTGTCATTATTGTATAAACTCAAGGATCCTTTCTCCAAGGGCTTTTGCAGCTTTGTGTTGTAATCAGTAACAAGGAAAGGATGGATTCCTCTGGAGTAAGAAGTTTTTTGATAAGATTGTACTCTAAAGATGCACCTTGCTTGCAGAGTAACCACAAGCAAGCAGAGTCAACAACTTTGAACAAGAATGAATACATATATAAAAATTAATATAAATATAAATAAATATATAATAAAATGCACATATATATATATATATATATATATATATATATATATATATATATATATATTCTGGGGGCCTTGAAGAATGTGTGGAAGTCGAGAACATTATCTCGGAAAGCAAAAATGGGTATGTTTGAAGGAACAGTGGTTCCCACAATGTTGTATGGTTGCGAGGCGTGGGCTATGGATAGAGTTGTGCGCAGGAGGATGGATGTGCTGGAAATGAGATGTTTGAGGACAATGTGTGGTGTGAGGTGGTTTGATCGAGTGAGTAACGTAAGGGTAAGAGAGATGTGTGGAAATAAAAAGAGCGTGGTTGAGAGAGCAGAAGAGGGTGTTTTGAAGTGGTTTGGGCACATGGAGAGGATGAGTGAGGAAAGATTGACCAAGAGGATATATGTGTCAGAGGTGGAGGGAGCAAGGAGAAGAGGGAGACCAAATTGGAGGTGGAAAGATGGAGTGAAAAAGATTTTGTGTGATCGGGGCCTGAACATGCAGGAGGGTGAAAGGAGGGCAAGGAATAGAGTGAATTGGATCGATGTGGTATACCGGGGTTGACGTGCTGTCAGTGGATTGAATCAAGGCATGTGAAGCGTCTGGGGTAAACCATGGAAAGCTGTGTAGGTATGTATATTTGCGTGTGTGGACGTATGTATATACATGTGTATGGGGGGGGGGTTGGGCCATTTCTTTCGTCTGTTTCCTTGCGTTACCTCGCTAACGCGGGAGACAGTGACAAAGTATAATAAATAAATATATGATATATATATATATATATATATATATATATATATATATATATATATATATATATATATATATATATATATATCAACATATACACATGTACATACACAGACATATACATATTCATACTTGTTTGCCTTTATCCATTCCTGGCACTACCCAGCCCCCACAGGAAACAGCATCGCTACCCCCTGCCTCAGTGAGGTAGCACCAGGAAAACAGACAAAGAAGGTCATATTTGTTCACACTCAGTCTCTAGATGTCATGTGTAATGCACCGAAACTACAGCTCCCTATCCACATCCAGGCACCATAGATCTTTCCATGGTGTACCCAAGATGTCCACATGCCCTGGTTCAGTCCACTGACAACACACTAACCCCGGTATATCAAATCATTCCAATTCACTCTATTCCTTGCACGCCTCTCACCCTCCAGCATGTTCAGGTGGCCCCAATCACTCAAAATCTTTTTCACTCCATCCTTCCACCTCCAATTTGGTCTTCTGCTTCTCCTTGTCTCCTTGTTCGCTCCACCTCTGAAATATATACATCCTCTTTGTCAACTTTTCCTCACTCATTCTCTCCAAAGGTCCAAACCATTTCAACACAACCTCTTCTGCTCTCTCAACCACACTGTGTTTATTACCACACATCTCTCTTATCCTTTCATTACTTACTCGATCAAACCACCTCTTCTGCTTCTCCTTGTTCCCTCCACCTTGGAAATATATACATCCTCTTTGTCAACTTTTCCTCACTCATTCTCTCCATATGTCCAAACCATTTCAACACAACCTCTTCTGCTCTCTCAACCACACTCTGTTTATTACCACACATCTCTCTTACCCTTTCATTACTTACTCGATCAAATCACCTCACACCACATGTCCTCAAACATTTCATTTACAACACATCCACCCTCCTCTGTACAACTCTATCTACAGCCCATGCTTTGCAACCATATTATATTGTTGGAAGTTCTATTCCCTCAAACATAACCATTTTTGCTCTACAACATAACATTTTCTTTCTTCACTCCCAGAAAAACTTCACCTCCTCCACCCTATGACTCACTTCTGCTTCCATGGTTCCATTCACTGCCAAGTCCACTCTCTGATATCTAAAACACTTCACTTCCTCCAATTTTTCTTCAAACTTACATCCCAACTAACTAGTCCCTCACTCTTGCTGAACCTAATAACCTTGCTCTTATTAACATTTATGTCCTTCTTTCACACACTTTTCCAAAGTCAGTCACCAACATCTGCAGTTTCTCACTCAAATTTACCATCAGTGCTGTATCATCAGCAAACAACAATTGACTCACTTCCCAGGCCTTCTCATCCCAACAGACTGTATATGTGCATTTCTTCATCTGTTTCCTGGCATTACCTCACTAATTCAAGATACGGCAATCAAGTATGAAAATATATAAGTATGTGAAATATATACATTGATATGTATGTGCATACATACATGTATACATAAACTTAACTTCCCTGCATTCATATCACAGAGAAAAATGTACGTTACCATACATACATATGCAGTGAGTGATATAAGGAAAGAAAAAAGACAGCTACCAACCAGGGAGGTGTATTACTGGTCCTACCTGCCTGGGTATCACGAATGTTAGCAACAGCTGCGTAGTGAGCATTCCTCTTATCCAGGTAGATGTCTTTTCTTTCTGCCTCAACCATACGTTGAATGCTGGCATTCTATCCCCAAACGTACATATCTCCTTGTCACACAGAACACTTAACTTACACAACTCATTCTTTGTAGCTTCAGATTTTCCTGTGGTGACCACTATGCGCTAGCCCTGCCTTTTGGCAAAATGGTAGGAACAATGGGTAGAATTAGTAAGCAGGAATAGTAGACAGGAGGATTAGGTAGACGTAGTAGGTAGGAACATTAGGTAGTAGTAGTAAGTAGTATGTTGGAACATTAGGCAGAAACACTAGGTAGAAGCAGTCGGTAAGAACATTATGCAGAAACACTACATATAAGTAGTAGTAGTAGCAGGAACATTACGTGGGAGCCTCCAAAAACAGAGTGCTACAGTCTCCCTCTGCCAATGGCCTCATAAGGGTACAGCACTAAAGGTTAAAAAGTGGCACCTGAGTTCACCAGTTACGAACACTCTTTTGCCTTGGAAATCCCCTTGAGGGAGTTCCAAAAAAGGAACAGGCATCAGAAATATAGGTAGCTCGATACAGAGAGAAGACAGAAACAGAAAGATCAAGATAGACTACTCACGGTGGATATCAATATGTGCAAGAGCAGCCACTTTGACACACATGATGGGGAGCCAGCAGAGGCAGTTGGTGATGACAATGAAGAAGAAACGTAGAGCAAAATTCATTTCATCACTGGAGAGAGGTGTGGACAATCTTGTCACCCTGATGTTGAAGAAAAGTCCAGTATACGACCCAAATATCACCACCATGCTGCATGGAAATATCAGAATTAGTGATCATGGAAAATGGTTTTATATAATTGATGTCAGTGGCATGCAGTGGCCACCTGTACATAGAACTAAAAGGTAGTTGATGGCCATATGTATGTGGCATTCAAAAGCAGACAATGGCTGTCTGAAATCACAAATCATAGCAAATGTTGGTTATTTGCCAGCAAAATCTAATAGCAAGTGACAGCTATTCAAACATGATAACAGCAATATATGGTCTTTGACATTAATAGTAAAAGGTTGGCATCTATAAAGTGGAAAGCTTCAAATTTCAAATGGAGGTTAAAACATTACAAAACATCCCAAAAGAAGGAACAGAGAAGGGGGCCAGGTGAGGATATTCCCTCAAAGGCCCTGTCCTCTGTTCTTAACGCTACCTCACTAATGTGGGAAATGGCGAATAGTTTGAAAGAAAAAGAATATATATATATATATATATATATATATATATTTTTTTTTTTTTTTTTGCTGTCTCCCGCGTTTGCGAGGTAGCGCAAGGAAACAGACGAAAGATATGGCCCAACCCACCCCCATACACATGTATATACATACGTCCACACACGCAAATATGCATACCTACACAGCTTTCCATGGTTTACCCCAGACGCTTCACATGCCCCGATTCAATCCACTGACAGCACGTCAACCCCGGTATACCACATTGCTCCAATTCACTCTATTCCTTGCCCTCCTTTCACCATCCTGCATGTTCAGGCCCCGATCACACAAAATCTTTTTCACTCCATCTTTCCACCTCCAATTTGGTCTCCCTCTTCTCCTCGTTCCCTCCACCTCCGACACATATATCCTCTTGGTCAATCTTTCCTCACTCATTCTCTCCATGTGCCCAAACCATTTCAAAACACCCTCTTCTGCTCTCTCAACCACGCTCTTTTTATTTCCACACATCTCTCTTACCCTTACGTTACTTACTCGATCAAACCACCTCACACCACACATTGTCCTCAAACATCTCATTTCCAGCACATCCATCCTCCTGCGCACAACGCTATCCATAACCCACGCCTCGCAACCATACAACATTGTTGGAACCACTATTCCTTCAAACATACCCATTTTTGCTTTCCGAGATAATGTTCTCGACTTCCACACATTCTTCAAGGCTCCCAGAATTTTCGCCCCCTCCCCCACCCTATGATCCACTTCCGCTTCCATGGTTCCATCCGCTGCCAGATCCACTCCCAGATATCTAAAACACTTCACTTCCTCCAGTTTTTCTCCATTCAAACTCACCTCCCAATTGACTTGACCCTCAACCCTACTGTACCTAATAACCTTGCTCTTATTCACATTTACTCTTAACTTTCTTCTTTCACACACTTTACCAAACTCAGTCACCAGCTTCTGCAGTTTCTTACATGAATCAGCCACCAGCGCTGTATCATCAGCGAACAACAACTGACTCACTTCCCAAGCTCTCTCATCCCCAACAGACTTCATACTTGCCCCTCTTTCCAAAACTCTTGCATTCACCTCCCTAACAACCCCATCCATAAACAAATTAAACAACCATGGAGACATCACACACCCCTGCCGCAAACCTACATTCACTGAGAACCAATCACTTTCCTCTCTTCCTACACGTACACACACTGAGTTTGGTAAAGTGTGTGGAAGAAGAAAGTTAAGAGTAAATGTGAATAAGAGCAAGGTTATTAGGTACAGTAGGGTTGAGGGTCAAGTCAATTGGGAGGTGAGTTTGAATGGAGAAAAACTGGAGGAAGTGAAGTGTTTTAGATATCTGGGAGTGGATCTGTCAGCGGATGGAACCATGGAAGCGGAAGTGGATCATAGGGTGGGGGAGGAGGCGAAAATTTTGGGAGCCTTGAAAAATGTGTGGAAGTCAAGAACATTATCTCGGAAAGCAAAAATGGGAATGTTTGAAGGAATAGTGGTTCCAACAATGTTGTATGGTTGCGAGGCGTGGGCTATGGATAGAGTTGTGCGCAGGAGGATGGATGTGCTGGAAATGAGATGTTTGAGGACAATGTGTGGTGTGAGGTGGTTTGATCGAGTAAGTAACGTAAGGGTAAGAGAGATGTGTGGAAATAAAAAGAGCGTGGTTGAGAGAGCAGAAGAGGGTGTTTTGAAATGGTTTGGGCACATGGAGAGAATGAGTGAGGAAAGATTGACCAAGAGGATATATGTGTCGGAGGTGGAGGGAACGAGGAGAAGAGGGAGACCAAACTGGAGGTGGAAAGATGGAGTGAAAAAGATTTTGTGTGATCGGGGCCTGAACATGCAGGAGGGTGAAAGGAGGGCAAGGAATAGAGTGAATTGGAGCAATGTGGTATACAGGGGTTGACGTGCTGTCAGTAGATTGAATCAAGGCATGTGAAGCGTCTGGGGTAAACCATGGAAAGCTGTGTAGGTATGTATATTTGCGTGTGTGGACGTGTGTATGTACATGTGTATGGGGGGGGGGTTGGGCCATTTCTTTCGTCTGTTTCCTTGCGCTACCTCGCAAACGCGGGAGACAGCGACAAAGTATAAAAAAAAAAAAAAAAAAAAAAATATATATATATATATATATATATATATATATTTGCTTTCCGAGATAATGTTCTCGACTTCCAAACATTTTTCAAGGCTCCCAGGATTTTCGCCCCCTCCCCCACCCTATGATTCACTTCCGCTTCCATGGTTCCATCCGCTGCCAGATCCACTCCCAGATATCTAAAACACTTTACTTCCTCCAGTTTTTCTCCATTCAAACTTACCTCCCAATTGACTTGGCCCTCAACCCTACTGTACCTAATAACCTTGCTCTTATTCACATTTACTCTCAACTTTCTTCTTTCACACACTTTACCAAACTCAGTCACCAGCTTCTGCAGTTTCTCACATGAATCAGCTACCAGTGCTGTATCATCAGCGAACAACTGACTCACTTCCCAAGCTCTCTCATCCACAACAGACTGCATACTTGCCCCTTTCCAAAACTCGGAAAGCAAAAATGGGTATGTTTGAAGGAATAGTGGTTCCAACAATGTTGTATAGTTGTGAGGCGTGGGCTATGGATAGAGTTATGTGCAGGAGGGTGGATGTGCTGGAAATGAGATGTTTGAGGACAATATGTGGTGTGATGTGGTTTGATTGAGTAAGTAATGTAAGGGTGAGAGAGATGTGTGGAAATAAAAAGAGCGTGGTTGAGAGAGCAGAAGAGGGTGTTTTGAAATGGTTTGGTCACATGGATAGAATGAGTGAGGAAAGATTGACCAAGAGGATATATGTGTCAGAGGTGGAGGGAACGAGAAGTGGGAGACCAAATTGGAGGTGGAAAGATGGAGTGAAAGAGATTTTGAGGGATCGGGGCCTGAACATGCAGGAGGGTGAAAGGCGTGCAAGGAATAGAGTGAATTGGAATGATGTGGTATACCGGGATCGACGTGCTGTCAATGGATTGAACCAGGGCACGTGAAGCGTCTGGGGTAAACCATGGAAAGTTCTGTGGGGCCTGGATGTGGAAAGGGAGCTGTAGTTTCGGTGCATTATTACATAACAGCTAGAGACTGAGTGTGAGCGAATGGGGCCTTTGTTGTCTTTTCCTAGCGCTACCTCGCACATTAAGGAGAGAAGGGGTTGTTATTCCACGTGTGGCGAGGTGGTGATGGGAATGAATAAGGACAGACAGAATGAATTATGTACATATGTATATATGTATATGTCTGTGTATATATATGTATACATTGAGATGTATAGGTATGTATATTTGCGTGTGTGGACGTGTATGTGGGTGGGTTGGGTATACCACATCGTTCCAGTTCATTATATTCCTTGCATGCCTTTCACCCTCCTGTATGTTCAGGCTCCGATTGCCCAAAATCTTTTTCACTCAATCTTTCCACCTCCAATTTGGTCTCCCACTTCTACTTGTTCCCTCCACCTCTGACACATATATCTTCTTTGTCAATCTTTCCTCACTTATTCTCTCCATGTGACCAAACCATTTCAATACATCCTCTTCTGTTCTCTCAACCATATTATGTTTGTCACGTATTTTCACTGTAAAAAAAAAAAAAATAAATAAATTGAGAGGGCAACTATTATGGTGCTTAAATTGTGAGGGCTGAGCTATGATGACACACTCAGGACTACTTATCTGCCCATTATGGAGAGAAGAGATTAGGGGTGACTTGATTATAGCCTTCAAGTTTCTGAATTAGATCATGACATAGAACTCTCTTTTGTGAGATACAGTGACAGGGAAGTCAGAAATCTAAAGAAGCTAGATGAGATACTTCTGAGAAAGGACATGAAGAGCTATTCTAGTGAAAGGGCAGTGGATGTTTGGAGCAGACAAAGTAATGAAACAGGGTGCCAGCAGTATATAAATATCGACAGAGCAACTTTATTGCAAAGTCGAGAGATAAGGCTTCAAAAAGTGCAGAACTCTCTTCCCATGTCGTACAAAAAGGTATTCACTTGTTAACACTTGGAAGTGTCATATATCTGTGATACAAATGTCCAAATCCATACAAATCACAACTCACCTGACAATGTTAAGGCCAAGGAAGATAAAGGCTGAGTACTGCCAACCTATCAGGAAGGGTTCATTTATGTGGAGAGGGAAACACATGGCATTACTGCCATAGAAGCTGCTGATCCACAGTGCTGCAAATGGAATGGTAAATAGTAAGAACATTTGAGTGGTGATGATCAAAACTTGTGGTCATAAATTACAGGTTAGTGTGTGTATGGTTGATAGTTATAATGATAAAGGTTATAATATATTACTGTTAGTTGAGGGACCTGTTTTGGTTGTGTTTTTCTAGTGATGATGACTTTCAGTTGTTGCTGACCATGGTATCTACTTTGGTTGTGAACTAATAACTGTTGGTGATTTGATTGTAGATGTTTATGGTAAAGCATGGTGGTAGACACCTTGATCTGCTGTGGTGGTACAATTTACAATTTTTCTGACTCTGAGCTGCCATGTTCTGTTTTTATTCTGTCTCTGTGTTGTTGACATAAAAACAGACATGCAGACTGCAAGATATAGATACAAATCATATGAGACAGTCAGATAGATAAACAGGTGTTGAATTACACAAAGGCAAACTAAGAGATATATACAACATAACATGGGAGACAGTGACTAAGTATAATAAATGAATAACAAAAATATACATGTATGTGTATATATGGATAGGCCATTCTTTGTCTGTTTCCTTGTGCTACCTTGCTGACGAAGGAAACAGTGATTCGGTACAATAAATAAATATAATATATATATACTAACCCTGGGATAAGGCAGGGAGTATACTTCCTATGTATTCCATGCATGTCGTAGAAGGCGACTAAAAGGGGAGGGAGCGTGGGGCTGAAAATCCTCCCCTCCCGTCTTTTAATATTCTAAATGAAAGAACAGAGAAGGGGGCCAAGTGAGGATATTCTCTCAAAGGCTCAGTCCTCTGTCTTTTTCATACATATTCATCATTTCCTGCATTAACAAGGTAGTGTTAAGAACAGAGGACTGAGCCTAAGACATGAATTTAAAGGGAATGCATAGCAGTAACATGAGGGTTGTAGAGAAACAGCCAATGTAGTAAACTTGGACTAAGTACAACTCAGGAAATATTGGGGAAAACCAAACATCTACACAAGTACAATCTATATTCTTTATATAATGTCATATTCTAAATATCTTTTAATGAAAAAAAGCATATATCAGTAGTGATTAAGTCCATATCTAGAATTTGAGAGAGAACAAGACCTCAACATATATAATTCTCTTCAAAAATTTTAATGTCAATAAAGTACATTTCAAGAGAATATATGAAACTGAAAACTTGACCATAAAAAATAAGTATCTCAATATGAGACATGGTTTTCGAGAGTTTTTGAGAGTCGTGGTGCTCTCTAAAAATACTTCAATGCTGTAGAGGGCTGAATCCCTTAGTTCTATTCATGAATCTAAAAACTGTAATTCTATGCCAAATTTTAGGCAAACTGGGTTAAGTACTATAGTCCTAGATGGGATAACTCTAAACAGTACAGTTTGAAAATGCATAGCATGGTCAGGAAGGTGTAATGAAAATGAAACTTCTGCTTTTGTTTCAGTTGAAATTTTGACTATGGGCACTAAAAAATCTTGAGTTTAATTAAACTAAAGCATGTACATGGAAGCTCAGTAAAAACAGAGAATGTACAAATTTTGAATCAATATGCCATAACCCCACTTTAAATATATCCTATGAAGTAAAGATTATATTCAGGTTGAACAATTATTGATAGCATTTTGCAACTGAGCCCACTATAGTACAAAAAAAACTTCTTCAGAATATATATATTAAAGGGAGGAGATGTTACACCCTACAGCTTTTAAAAGATGGGGTAGGGATTGTCATTAAGATCAACCGCCACAAGGCAAAGTTGCTACAGGACGAGAATGCAGCAGTTCAATGATGCTGCAGGATGCAAATGTTTAAAAACATAGAATTTCAGGACACACATAATGAGACACCTATATAATAAAAATGAAGCAAGTCACAGATGTTGCATGATACATACATATCACAAGACAAAATATATGAGACATGACATAAATGTTTTATAATATAGCTTTTAACCTTGGCATAACTGGTAGATTCCAGTGCTGTTTTCTAGTCTTTCGTGCCTTCACCCTTAACAGGTCAATGACAGAAGGCAACTCCAGTGCAATGTTTCCAAAGGCAACAAGGCTCCAAAACTGTCACAAACTAAAAGTGGTAGCACATCTCAGGTGTTTGTCCAAATCTAAAAGTACTGCCCTGATGTAACTGGGCAAAGCCTCCCCCTTTAGTTGCATCCCTAAAGTGTAATAACAAGGACAACACAGTAAGGTGGGGTAAAACTAGAGTATCCCCTTGAGGTACTGAATACAACTCTTGTAGGCACAACTGTTATGTCACAGATGTATCTGAATACAACTCTTGAAGGCAAAGATGCATTATATTTCAAATAGTACAGGATATAGCTGCAATAAGTTATAGATATTGCAGAACATATATGCTACATGATTTCACAGAATACAGGTGTTTCAAGAAACAGTTGTTGCATATGAGAAATACTGAGACATTCATTGGGAATAACCAAAAGGAAATGAACATCAATCAAAATATGTTACAGTGTAGATCTAACAGAATACAACCAGTGCTCAATGTTTGCAACAAGAGAAAGGTGTTTGAGATCAATGGTGTTGAAATACTTACTTGGGAAGAGTGCTAAACTAATGGATGCAAGCCAGATGACAACCAAACACATTCTGGCACTCTTTTCAGACAGTGTTCGGTCATCGAGTGTCTCACTGATGTACAGGTAACGCTCCAGTGACATAAATGTCAGGATAAACACTGATGTCTGTGGAATGAGAGTAGTTAGAAGTAGCTGAGGATGGATTGAAAGAAAAAAGGGAGAGAAAGGGATGGAGAAAAAAGAGGTAAGAACCAGGAGACATACGAGATATAAGAGGAAAGCAATGAAAAAGCACCATCATTAGTTTATCCATGAGTTAGTTTTAAGGATCATTTGAGTACTTGTTATCATCACACAACCAAACTTAAAGCAGACATAATCTGAAGGAGAAAAGTATCTGGTCATTTTTTATGTTAATAACTCTTTCTCTCTCTCTCTCTATCTATTTCCTTTCCCCAGTCAATAATGTTATCATAAATTCATTATTAGAAATATTCAAGGAATGCACGAAGAAAGTTTTAAATCTCTGCTGAAAAGGCATCACACTCTGCTGTCATAACACTAAAATAATGCATGCATTTGATGTGTTCATTAACCCTCCTGGAGTGCAACTAATTTTTTTTAGCTTCCCAAGTGCAAAACAAATAGCAAAAAGATATATATCATACTTTGTCGCTGTCTCCCGCGTTAATGAGGAAGCGCAAAGAAACAGATGAAAGAATGGCCCAACCCACCCACATACATATGTATATACATACACGTCCACACACGCACATATACATACCTATAGATCTCAATGTATAAATATTTATATATACACACAGACATATACATATACACACATGTACATAATTCATACTGTCTGCCCTTATTCATTCCCGTTGCCACCCCGCCACACATGAAATAACAACTCCCTCCCCCGTATGTGCAAGAGGTAGCGCTAGGAAAAGACAACAAAGGCCACATTCGTTCACACTCAGTCTCTAGCTGTCATGTATAATGCACCGAAACCACAGCTCCCTTTCCACATCCAGGTCCCACAAAACTTTCCATTGTTTACCCCAGATGCTTCACATGCCCTGGTTCAATCCATTGACAGCACGTCGACCCTGGTATACCACATCGTTTCAATTTACTTTATTCCTTGCACATCTTGCACCCTCTTGCATGTTCAATCCGAGATCGCTCAAAATCTTTTTCACTCCATCTTTCCACCTCCAATCTGGTTTCCCACTTCTCCTCGTCCCCTCCACCTCTGACACACATATCCCCTTTGTCAATCTTTCTTCACTTATTCTCTCCACCAAACCATTTCAAAACACCCTCTTCTGCTCTCTCAACCACACTCTTTTTATTACCACACATCTCTCTTACCCTTTCATTACTCACTCAATCTAACCAACTCATACCACATAATGTCCTCAAACATCTCATTTCCAACACATCTACCATCCTCCGCACAACTCTATCTATAGCCCATGCCTCGCAACCATATAACATTGTTGGAACCACTATTCCTTCAAACATACCCATTTTAGCTTTCCGAGATAATGTACTCGCCTTCCACACATTTCTCAACGCTCCCAGAACTTTCACCCCCTCCCCCTCCCTATGGCTCACATCCGCTTCCATGGTTCCATCCGCTGCCAAATCCACTCCCAGATATCTATAACACTTCACTTCCTCCAGTTTTTCTCCATTCAAACTTACCTCCCGGTTGACTTGTCCCTCAACCCTACTGTACCTAATAACCTTGCTCTTATTCACATTTACTCTCATCTTTCTTCTTTCACACACTTTACCAAACTCAGTCACCAGCTTCTGCAGTTTCTCGCCTGAATCAGCCACCAGTGCTGTATCATCAGCAAACAACAACTGACTCACTTCCCAAGCCCTCTCATCCACAACAGACTGCATACTTGCCCCTCTTTCCAAAACTCTTGTATTCACCTCCCTAAAAACCCCATCCATAAACAAATCAAACAACCATGGAGACATAACGCATCCCTGTCACAAACCGACATTCACTGAGAACCAATCACTTTCCTCTCTTCCTACTTGTACACATGCCTTACATCCTCGATAAAAACTTTTCACTGCTTCTAGCAACTTGCCTCCCACACCATATATTCTTAATACTTCCCACAGAGCATCTCTATCAATTCTATCATATGCCTCCTCCAGATCCATAAATGCTACATACAAATCCATTTGCTTTTCTAACTATTTCTCACATACATTCTTCAAAGCAAACACCTGATCCACACATCCTCTACCACTTCTGAAACCACACTGCTCTTCCCCAATCTGATGCTCTGTACATGCTTTCACCCTCTCAATCAATACCTTCCCATATAATTTCCCAAGAATACTCAACAAACTTATACCTCTGTAATTGGAACACTCACCTTTATCCCCTTTGCCTTTGTACAATGGCACTGTGCATGCATTCTGCCAATCCTCAGGCACCTCACCATGAGTCATACATACATTAAATATCCTTACCAACCAGTCAACAACATATACATAAATATACAAAGATATATACATATATACACATATATTCACACTTGCTTGCCTTCATCCATTCCCAGCACTACCCCGCCCCACAGGAAACAGCATCGCTACCCCCTCAATACGATGGCCTTAATTAAGTTTTTAGTTCCCCGTGCCATCTTAACTAACATGAAAAGTAATAATGATGATTGATCTATAAGTCTCAGAGTCTCCCATCAAGGTAATTCAGGCAGATTTCCCTCCAGGCACTGAAATCCCCATAAATTCCTCTAACATACAGCATATAAATACTGACTTTTACTACAATATTACATATGAATGTGAGGAGACTGGACAAAGAAAAATATAGTAAAAGTATTTAAGGAGGTGAGATTATTGAACTGAAAAACGAGAAAATTGTACTTGCTGACCATGTGTTTCAAATGAGCCAATACAGGTCTGAATCTTAAGCACGAAAGTCACAATATCAACCCAGCTGTTCAATCTCCCTTTCATACAATAGCACAGCACTGGTGGTGAATAATATGAATGTATTTGGAAATATTACACTAATCACACTAAAAATGAGTGTGAAGATGGCAAATGGCTAATGCAAGAGGGAAAAATACAGAGAAATTTATTTTTGATAACATTCTAGTCTTTTATCTATCATCTGTTAGCAAAGTTCCTTATTAACCCAAGATTACATGAAGAGTAATTAAGGTGTAGTTGTTACATAATTTCTTCTACAAGCATGAGGGAGGTGGAAATGCCTCCCAGGCTGGCCTCCCTCCTTTTGATATCCTGAAAAAATCACTCTCTAAGCCTCTTACCTTTTCACATTTTTTATGATATTGATTCCCTTCACCAATACATGTGTTTCCCCTTATCACTTGGGTATTCATCAGTTTTTTCCCATGCCTTTCTAGTTAGACACGAATAGTCTAGTTGCTAATACTGTCATAACAAGTCATCTGGTTATTCAAATATAGGTTAAAAAATGTTAAGCTGTCACGTGATGATGGGAGCAATTTAGGAGTTAATATTCCATCATAATATTTATGTTATGTACTGTATATATTTACAAGGCTTTCTGCATTCTTCAATATGCTTTCATTATGACCTGGAGCCGAATTTTTTTCTGTAGGAATGTATTTCCATTAATATAATGGGAGTCTATAGGACAACAGGGTTCACTAAACAATATTTCACTCACTGGCCAACTGTTCGGGAAAGTATATAATCCCCTATGTGATCATTTCATGTGCAATATATGCCTTATTATGACCTGCTTTGTTCCAATGACCAATCAGTTCCACAACTAAACATATACAACAAACTGATAAATAGACAGACAGACAGACAAGTAGACATCTAACACTTACAGAAAGAATGCGTCCACTTCAAAGACATCAGGGTGAGGATGCTAGAAATGTCAATGATAGAGACATGTAATAGACATGGAAATGGCTAAATGAGGAAATACTTAGAAACAGGAAAACTGACGAGAAGACAGATGTTGCAGGATATAGAAGGCCCCACCTCAGAAGACACCAGTGCTAGCATGCCAGCAAAGGTACAGGTGTAGGATGCAGCCCATTTGAGGGCATAAGAGTGAAACCTTCCTCTAGTCCTCATGTCTTGCACGCCCATAATCACCAGGTACACGCCCATTAGCAGGTCTGCCGCTGTGGGAGGATGAAACAGGAGTGAAGTAATAAGGTAGCCAGAATATTGTGAAATAAGGAACCATAGTTGAGCTTTGTGTTAACCTACCTATTATTCATATGAAGAGAAGTTTTACAACAATTGGGATCTGTCTCTTCACTCTTCATCATCAATTCATTCCTTAAATTTAATCTTTTTTTTTATTCTACTGTGACCAACATGGCAGGGCAAACAAAAATCATGGTCATCTTGAAGGAATAAAGAAGTTAAAGGGAAAGACAGTAAAAATTAATCTTGGCTCTACAAGTGTTTGTAGATCTGATTCTTAAAGGAAGGCTATTTGAGGAAGGAAAGACAAAAGAAGGAACAAAATTCCACAGCTCCATGTGTAATGCACCGAAACCACACCTCCCCTTCCACATCCAGGCCCTTCAAAACTTTCCATGGTTTACCCCAGACGTTTCACATGCCCTGGTTCAATCCATTGACAGCACGTCCACCCCAGTATACAACATCACTCCAATTCACTCTATTCCTTGCATGCCTTTCACCCTCCTGTATGTTCAGGCCCTGATCACTCAAAATCTTTTTCACTCTATCCTTCCACCTCTAATTTGGTCTCCCACTTCTCCTTGTTCCCTCCACCTCTGACACATATATCCTCTTTGTCAATCTTTCCTCACTCATTCTTTCCATGTGACAAAACCATTTCAATACACCCTGTTCTGCTCTCTCAACCACACTCTTTTTATTACCACACATCTCACTTACCCTCTACTTACTCGATCAAACCACCTCACACCACATATTGTCTTCAAACATTTCATTTCCAACACACCCAACCTCCTCTGCACAACCCCATCTATAGCCCATGCCTCGCAACCATATGACATTGTTGAAACCCCTATTCCTTCAAACATACCCATTTTTGCTCTCCGAGATAACGTTCTCGCCCTCCACACATTCTTCAACGCTCCCAGAACCTTCGCTCTCTCCCCCACCCTGTGACTCACTTCTGCTTCCATGGTTCCATCCTCTGCAAAATCAACTTCCACATATCTAAAACACTTCACTTCCTCCAGTTTTTCTCCATTCAAACCTACCTCCCAATCAACTTGTCCCTCAATCCTACATATACATATGTATACATAAACATATGCAAACATATACATATATACACATGTACATATTCATACTTGTTTGCCTTCATTCATTCCTGGCATCACCCCAGCCCCCAGGAAAGAGCATCGCTACCCCCTGCTTCATTGAGAGGCAATATACATATCTATACATACAGAGGTGTTACCAGACTCTGCCTGCTGAGGGTTTCCTACAAGTGAATAGCCACCTTTGATAGCACTGCAGCACTTGTTCTCCTCAAAGAATTTCTCGCTCTAAAAGAGGTGCCATTTCCTTGCGCCTGGTCTAATTTTCCCTCCTGTGTTTCAAAGACCCACCAACTCCTCTACTGACAAGAGGTATGTCTAGGTGCCAAAAATCAACCCAACCCTATCCAACATAGAAATATCAACATGGTTCAGTTCCCTAGAAAAAAAAAAAAAAAAAAAACATGGGGAGGATGCTACACAACCCTACCTTACTACAAAAGCAAGACATGTTTAGATGACAAAAACAGCAAACTTTTGTAGATGCAGGAGTCGTGAGATGTAATGTAGAGTAATTCTGAATACAATATCACTAAAGACAATCCTGGCAGATATCCAAGATTTAGTCAAGAAGGGGGAATTACACAAAGTCAGCATAATGAAAATCTCAAAACAAGGGTGATATGTTATATGCAGGAACACACAGTATCTTACAAGAACTTAGTTACTTCCGAGTCCTTTGGATGTTGAATTCAATCACTTATACAGAATTAATAGAATCCTCATAAAACTAATTGCAGCTTTTGGAAAGAAGTAAGTTTATTATAAGGATGGTGACCATAACTAAATGAAAATACATTTTACACTTGACAACATAAAGGAGCTAACAGCTATGAACGAGAGAGTTTTATTCCATGAAGCAAATAAATGTGCTCCTGCAGGCAGGAAAAATTTGTTAATATAAACATATGGTTTAGGAAGGTTGTGTAAAGGAAATAGTTTTCATTAATCACTAGCATAGATCACTGAAACAATTAAGTATACATACATTAACATTCACTCTATTTCTTTCAAGAAACTAAAGTGTTAGAACAGTTGTAAAAAATACAAATCATTGTTATCTTTAAGGTTACTGTATACTTTATACTAAAGAGAGCATATGAAGTGGTTTGGGGTCTGGTTTTGGTGGATTATAATTATAAATGACAGCCAAAGAGTGGAAATGAGTGAATGAGGATATTTTTTGCTTGTTCCTGGCAATGTATAGCTAACACGGGACACAGCAAACATGTACAAGAAGTGTAACTATTACATGTCTGTGAAGTACAGTTTCAAGTGGTTGTGAGTCTGGTCCAGGGGAGATTAAGACTGGGAGAGATGGTGTGAGTAGGTAGTTCAGTGTTTGTCAAGCATTTGTTCTATCAACGTTATGTTTGATGGGGACAGTGGAGATCTGTAATTATAGGTTGTTGAGGAGTGAAACAAGGGTAAAATTTTTACATCTTTGTAGGTGATGGCAGTTGATCAAAATGTGGTCTAGGTCAGATGGGTCCAGTGTGTGAATATGTGCATGCACATCAATATGCACACACACCTGCCAGGTTCTTGATAAAAAGCTTAAGTATCTTGTTATCCTTCCTAGATATAGCCCTGCAGCAGATGACCAGAATATTACCACATATAGTGAGACCCGCCACCACCCAAACGCCTACCCGCAGCACCCACCAGCCTACGAGGTCATGGGAAGTTGACACTCCTGTGGATATCAAGGATCAATAATTTCACTCAAACCACCATAAGGGGACATGGAAGCAACAGTTACTAACACAAGAGTAAAATACTGTGACAATCACTGGTGAAACAAAGTAAGGATTTGAAACTACTGCCAGCTAAGAAGAAAAAGGAGCTAACTTCCTACTAGTACAAGACTAATCACCTGATTTGTGGAATTCGTAAAGCACTAAAACCTAATGCTTATGCTGTGTTTTTTCTTGGCTTTAATAAGATATCTAAACACTTACAGCTATGTTATAAAGCAACAGTACAAGAAGGCAAGGATCTGATATTCCTGCAAATATAATGTGGTTAAGGATTTCATAATTCCTATCAGTACATGGGAATGAGAATTAAACATTCCTCCCAATACAAAGACAAAGCTTTAACACTCCCATCGGTAATATGATAGTGTAAGGATATGACAACCAATGCCAGCAATAGATGGTAAGGAACTAACAACACTTCACAGCACATGCATATATCAAAAAGTTTTTGAAGATATCCTTTTCATGCTACAAAATGCTGAATAACTCTTCAGTTCTAATGCTTAACAAATGACATATAATCAAATCAAACAATTGGGCAAGAATTTTACATTATGGTACAACTAAAAAAATGAGGCAAAGACTTCATAGTAATAACAGCACAAGAGGCAAGAACTCAACAATCTGAACCAGTGGAAAAGCTACTACCCTACTTAAAAAAAAAAAACTAAAGCAGGGTGGATACAACAAGTCTCCAAAATTGGTGAAAGTGGAGTTCTGAAAGCTGAAAGCAATGACATAATTACTATCAGCAGATGGATGACTTCAATAAGGTGGCAAGACTGAAGCAAGGAGGATACAGTACTGGATAAGGGTGCTATTGTTCCAGGAAGTTATGGATGGTTTTCTTTCTGCAAGCAAGAACAATAATACTATAGGATGAAGATAATATTGTCCTAAGGCCACAATGACTGTTTAGCAGCAAGGATGATAATGTTCTAGGAACAAGCATGATAATATCATGAGGTAAGAATGATGAAGTTCAGTGGGCAATAACTGAAATATTCTGGGAACAACAACGTTACAGTAAAAGGGATAAGGATGTTGCTGAATTATTCCTCATACTTATTCCTTTGCCATTAGTAACAAAATATCAAATTCTCATGGTTCATTTACAATCTACAGCTCACCATCAAAGTTTGGCAGACACTGGGGAACCTTGGGGACATAGCTGCAGTAACGGAAGGTGTCAAAATACCTGAAGAATAGTGACACACTTGATGTTTAAGATTACTACCATGAATAATATAAATTTTCTGTGTTAAAGGAATTTACTGGTTAGAGGTAACAGAAATGATCATTCTTCCAGGATGCCTATTATTATTTGTCAGTTATCTGACAGATATAACGGAAAAAATAATAATCAGGATGAAAGCACAGGGTTACTTGGTTGAATTATGATTTCTCAAAAAATGAAATCATTTGCAATTTTTTCATGACAAAAACTGGATACACACTGAGAACTCTAACACATAATAATATATATCTATTTATTCTATTTATCATACTTTGTCGCTGTCTCCTGCATTAGCGAGGTAGCACAAGGAAAAAGACGAAAGAATCGCCCAACCCACCCACATACACATGTATATACATAAACGCCCACACATGCACATATACATACCTATACATTTCAACGTACATATACATATATACATATTCATAAATGGTGCCTTCATCCATTCCCGCTGTCACCCTGCCACACATGAAATAAACATATTTTATATTTATTTATTTATTTTGCTTTGTCGCTGTCTCCCGCGTCTGCGAGGTAACGCAAAGAAACAGACGAAAGAAATGGCACAACCCACCCCCATACACATGTATATACATACACGTCCACACACGCAAATATACATACCTATACATCTCAATGTACACATATATATACATACACAGACACATGCATATATACCCATGCACACAATTCACACTGTCTGCCTTTATCTATTCCCATCGCCACCTCGCCACACATGGAATACCATCCCCCTCCCCTCTCATGTGTGCGAGGTAGCACTAGGAAAAGACAACAAAGGCCCCATTCGTTCACACTCAGTCTCTAGCTGTCATGCAATAATGCCCGAAACCACAGCTCCCTTTCCACATCCAGGCCCCACACTACTTTCCATGGTTTATCCCAGAAGCTTCACATGCCCTGATTCAATCCACTGACAGCACGTCAACCCCGGTATACCACATCGATCCAATTCACTCTATTCCTTGCACGCCTTTCACCCTCCTGCATGTTCAGGCCCTGATCACTCAAAATCTTTTTCACTCCATCTTTCCACCCCCAATTTGGTCTCCCACTTCTCCTCGTTCCCTCCACCTCCGACACATATATCCTCTTGGTCAATCTTTCCTCACTCATTCTCTCCATGTGCCCAAACCATTTCAAAACACCCTCTTCTGCTCTCTCAACCACGCTCTTTTTATTTCCACATATCTCTCTTACCCTTACATTACTTACTCGATCAAACCACCTCACACCACACATTGTCCTCAAACATCTCATTTCCAGCACATCCACCTCCTGCGCACAACTCTATCCATAGACCACGCCTCGCAGCCATACAACATTGTTGGAACCACTATTCCTTCAAACATACCCATTTTCGCTTTCCGAGATAATGTTCTCGACTTCCACACATTCTTCAAGGCTCCCAGGATTTTCGCCCCCTCCCCCACCCTATGATTCACTTCCACTTCCATGGTTCCATCCGCTGCCAGATCCACTCCCAGATATCTAAAACACTTTACTTCCTCCAGTTTTTCTCCATTCAAACTTACCTTCCAACTGACTTGACCCTCAACCCTACTGTACCTAATAACCTTGCTCTTATTCACATTTCTCTTAACTTTCTTCTTTCACACACTTTACCATATATATATGGCATGTAAAGCATCTGGGGTAAACCATGGAAAGTTTTGTGGGGGTCAGGATGTGGAAAGGGAGCTGTGGTTTCGGTGCATTATACATGACAGCTAGAGACTGAGTGTGAACGAATGTGACCTTTTTTGTCTGTTTTTCTGGCACTACCTCACTGAAGCAGGGGGTAGCAGTGCTGTTTCCTGTGGGGTGGGGTAGCACCAGGAATGGAAGAAGGCAAGCAAATATGAATATCTACAGGTGTATACATGTATATGTCTGTGTATACATATACATCCTCTTTGTCAGTCTCTCATTGCTAACCCTCTCCATATGAATCATTTCAGCACATCCCGGTCAGCTCACTCGGTCACACTGTAATCACTACCACACATTTCTCTTGTACTGTCATTCCTTACATCAAAGCATCTCATGTCACATATTGCTTTTAGGCTTCTCATCTCCAACATGTCCACCCTTTCCTACTGTTTGGCATCCAGGACACAAGACTCACATCCTTACTGCTCTGCTAGGTATACTATATCTTCAAAAACATCTACCTCTGCAAAAAATGACTTCTTCCTACATACACATTTCTCAGTGGATTCAGGACCTTAACCTCCTTTCTTGCTCTGTGGTTTACTTCCTCCAGGTTCTCCCAATTCACACTTAATCTCAAATCATCCTGTCTCATTTCCTTGCTGCACCTCATAGCCTGAATTCTGTTCACCTTCACTTGCAACTTCCTCCTTTCTCACTTTATCCTAAACTCATTCAGCAGCTTATGGAGTTTCTCTTTTCATTCTACCACCAGAGCTCTACTACTCACTGGTAAAGAACAAGTGATTCACCTCCCATGCCCCCTCCTTCGTATTCCTCCCCCATCACACCATCTATAAACATATGAAACATAAATATAACAAGGAAAAATTTTAAAGCACCAAAAAGATACATACACAATTTTCAATTTGGAGAGAAAATTGAAATGTTCCTCGTCGATGTCGCGTAGTTCAAGTTCCTCCAAATTCCTGTTATGAAAGAATATCGTGAAACATCATAATTAAAAGCCTTGCATGTGTAATTCAACATTAAGTCTGACCATGTTCAGCACAATCTTTGTGGCAAGCACTATGCAGGTTAGTCAGCATATATGTATGTGTGCAAGGAATACAGTGAATGGGGACGATGTGGTGTACCAGGGTCAACGTGCTGTCAATGAACTGAACCAGGGTATGTGAAGCATATGGGGTAAACCATGGAAAGCTTTGTGGGGCCTGGATGTGGAAAGGGAGCTGTGGTTTCAGTGCATTACACATGACAGCTAGAGAATGAGTGTGAACAAATGTTCTTTGTTGTCTTTTCCTTGTGCTACCTCACATGTGCGCGGGGGAAGGGGGGGTGTAATTTCATGTGTGGCAGGGTGGCAATGGGAATGGATGAAGGCATCAAGTAGGAATATGTACATGTGTATATATGTATATGCCTGTGTATGTATAAGTTGAAGTGTATAGGTATGTATATGTGCATGTGTGGGTGTTTATGTATAAACATGTGTATGTGGGTGGGTTGGGCCATTCTTTCGTATGTATGTATGTATATTTATGTGTAGGTACATGTATGTATGCATATGTGTGTATATGAGCGAATGGGTCTTTCTTCATCTGCTTCCTGGTGCTACCTTGCTGATGCAGGAAATAGCGATCGATTATAATGATAATTAAAAACGAAAACTACAGTGTGTTTAACGAAAGGGTGGCAGACATAGATGGGTTGGTGAAATGAGAAGTGATGAAAGCCCTGTGTAAGATGAAATGTAGTAATGTGGCTGGAGTAAATCATAATGTAGTTGAATTTTATAGGAATAGTGGATGACTGTGCAGATAAATTGGTTAGTTAGGATTTTCTCTATATGAATGGATCATGGTAAAGTGCTTGAAGATTAATGGAATGCATGAATGGTGCCACTGTATAAAGGCAAGGGAGACAAAGGTGAATGTTCGAATTACATAGGCATTAGTTTCTTGAGTGTACCTGACATGATGTATGGAAGAGTGGTGATTA
Organism: Panulirus ornatus; assembly: GCF_036320965.1. NCBI lineage: Eukaryota > Metazoa > Arthropoda > Malacostraca > Decapoda > Palinuridae > Panulirus > Panulirus ornatus. The sequence goes on from NC_092278.1 coordinate 23,779,838, forward strand.
AGAGTGTGGCATGCACAAAGCATCAGATTAAGGAGGAACAATGAGGTTTCAGGAGTGGCTTAGGATGTGTGGATCAGGAGTTTCCTTTGAAGACTGTGTGTGAGAAATACTTAAAGGAACATAAGGATTTGTATGTGGCATTTATGGATCTAGAGAAAGCATACGACAGGATTCATAGAGATACTGTTGCGGAAAACGTCATGAATATATGGTGTGGTAAGAAAGTAATTTTAAGCAGAGAAGCTTTTGTCACCAGAGTAAGGCATGTGTGCAAGTGGAAAGAAAGGATGATGAGCAGTTCCAGGCGAAGGTGAGTTTGCAGCATTGGTGTGTGACATCACCATGGCTGTCTAATTTGATCATGATTGGGGTGGTAAGGGAGGGAAATGCAAGGGTCTTGGAGACTGGGGCCAATATGCAGTTTGCAGGAGTAACGGGTACCTACCTGGGAACGACTCAGTTATTGTTAGCTGATTACATGGTACTGGTGGCAGATTCAAGTGGAAAACTGCAGATATTGATGTCTAAGTTTGGGAAAGTGTTAGAAAGGAAAAACTTGGGAGTAAGTGTAAATAAAATCAAGGTTATCAGGTTTAGCAGTGCAGAGAGAGGAAGCCAGTTTAGGTGTGGGTTTTAAGAAAGAAAACTCTGAGGAAGTGGGATCTTTTACATACACAACATACTTACAACAAGTAAAGCGAGTGAAGTCCATGAAAAAGGTCTTTTACTGACGTCAGAAGATTCCCAGACATAATACTGTAAATAGAAGAATAACAAATAACATTTGGAAAACTGAAAAGCACAGTAATTTAACTCTTCTGTCTATACCTGGAATATCTTGAATGCATGAAGGCTCTGTCACTATAATTAGATATATGTGGAGTGAAAAGGTTACCATGTATATCAAAATCAATATTCCTATGTAAGTAAATAAAGAAACTTCCTTTCACACGCATGGTTACCAAGAGAATGATGGTATAAACAAAGTATCAGACTGGGAAGGAGCAATGTATCCTCAGGAGTGGCAAAGGATGTGTGGACAAAGCATTTAATTTGAAAAATTTGTTAAACGATTCTTGGAGAAAGAAATGCGTCTGTAACGGCATTCATGGATCTATACAAAGTGATGACAGGGATGACAGAGATGCCTTGTTGAAGAAGCAATGATCATATGTGGAAGAAAAGCTACTAGATGCAGTGAGGGACTTTCAGTGTGCTTGCTGTCACTTTGGCTGTTTAATTCCTTTATAGCTAGGATGGTGAGAGAGGTAAATGTGAGGGACTTGGAGGAGTGGTTCTTAAGCAAGCTGGGATCAGGGGGAACCTGGGAGGTAAGTAAGTTGCTGTTTGCTGATGACATGGCTCAGGCCAGGTTTGACAACATCCTCCACACAGACAAGAAGTGTTTATTCAACCTCAAAGCTGGCTGCCAAGCCAGAGTATATGTATGTATATGTGAGTATATGGGTGTTTTTGTATGTATGTGTGTGTATATGAGTGGTTGGGCCATTCTGAAGGTGTGGAAGTCGAGAACATTATCTCAGAAAGCAAAAATGGGTATGTTTGAAGGAATAGTGGTTCCAACAATGTTGTATGGTTGCGAGGCGTGGGCTATGGATAGAGTTGTGCGCAGGAGGGTGGATGTGCTGGAAATGAGATGTTTGAGGACAATATGTTGTGTGAGGTGATTTGATCGAGTAAGTAATAATAGGGTAAGAGAGATGTGTGGTAATAAAAAGAGTGTGGCTGAGAGAGCAGAAAAGGGTGTTTTGAAATGGTTTGGTCACATGGAGAGAATGAGTGAGGTAAGATTGACAAAGAGGATATATGTGTCAGAGGTGGAGGGAACGAGGAGAAGTGGGAGACCAAATTGGAGGTGGAAAGATGGAGTGAAAAAGATATACACAAGCATATACATACATGTCCATACACACACACATATACATACCCATACATTTCAATGTATACATATATATACATACACAGACATATACATATATACACATGTACATAATTCATACTTGCTGCCTTTATTCATTGCCATCACCACCCCACCACTTATGAAAACCCCCTCCCCCTGCATGTGCTCCAGCTAGCGCTAGGAAAAGACAACAAAGGCCACATTCGTTCACACTCAGTCTCTAGCTGTCATGTATAATGCACTGAAACCACACCTCCCTTTTTTACACATCCAGGCCCCACAAAACTTTCCATGGTTTACCCTAGACACTTCACATGACCTGGTTCAATCCATTGACAGCACGTCAACCCCAGTATACCACATCGTTCCAATTCACTCTATTTCTTGCACGCCTTTCACCCTCCTGAATGTTCAGACCTTGATCGCTCAAAATCTTTTTCACTCCATCCTTCCACCTCCAATTTGGTTTCCCACTTTTCCTCGTTCCCTCCACCTTTGACACATATATCCTCTTTGTCAATCTCTCCTCACTCATTCTCTCCATGTGACCAAACCATTTCAATACATCCTCTTCTGCTCTCTCAACAATGCTCTTTTTATTACCACACATCTCTCTTACCCTTTCATTATCTACTTGATCAAACCACCTCACATCACATACTGTCCTCAATCATTTCATTTCCAACACATCCACCCTCCTCTGCACAAGCCTATCTATAGCCCATGCCTCGCAACCATATAAACATTGTTGGAACCACTATTCCTTCAAACAAACCCATTTTTGCTCTCCGAGATAACGTTCTTGCCTTCCACACAGTCTTCAATGCTCCCAGAACCATCACCCCCTCCCACACCCTGCGACTCACTTCTGCTTCCATGGTTCCATCCATTGCCAAATCCACTCCCAGATATCTAAAACACTACACTTTAACTCTCAGCTTTCTTCTTTCACACACTTTACCAAACTCAGTCACCAGCTTCTGCAGTCTCTCACCCGAATCAGCCACCAGCGCTGTATCATCAGCAAACAACAACTGACTCACTTCCCAAGCCCTCTCATCCACAACAGACTACATACTACATACATACAAAATGAAACAAAAATCCTCCTAATACAATTCCATCTCAATATGCTCAATCATCAATTCTTTGAAACAGCACATTTAGTAACTAGAGGTTTTGAAAGGTGTGTAAGCCTTACAACTCTAATACCAAATCTATTTACAGCAACTAGAAGTTGGTGAGGGATTGTATGGCTACCAGCAACAATATCACAACTACTTTTTGAAAAAGATTTTTGTGTATGAAGCTACTAACTCTATGAGCAAAACTACTCACAGGGACTGGAGGTTGCCAAGGCTGTGAAAGGCTCTAGGAGAAACTACTGTGATCCTATTATCTTGAAGTTCTCTGTAGGAGATAAAAATAATTAGAAACATCAGCACTTCAGATAAGGAGATGAATGACAACAAAAAGGGAATAGATGTTCAGAGTACAGTAACATAACTGACAAGTGTGACAGATGCCCTGAAACTCTTAGCAAACATGAAGCTCAATGCAAAAAGCTAAAAGAGGCCTGGATGATGATGTATTGGTATTTCTCTTCTATACACATGGGTCCTTTCTTTTTTCTAGGTATAGAGATATAAATACTGTACTAGGAAAAAATAGGTACAAGTAACCTCCTGTGTACAGAAATTTTTTATAGATATACCATCAACACCATTCCCAAAATCATAAGGTGTATTAGGTAAATAGAGTCTCTAGAATCACTCATACATATCTCTGCAGATGTGAATCCAAATTACATCTTCCCATAACCTTGAACGACCAACCACCCACTCATCAAGAGGCAACGATACAGGGCATCACATACGATACACAAAACATTCACTCTCCCAGAGGTATCACATACAGTACATAAAACATTCACTCACCAAAAGACATCACATATGAAACAAAACATTCACACGACACACAAAACATTCACTCTCCAAAAGGTATCACATATGACAAAACATTCACTCTCCAAAAGGTATCATATACAACCCACACATGATGTTAACTCCCTAAACTACAAACATAAAAAAAGATGCCACAAACAAAACAAGCGCCCTTAGAACAATCACTGGTACTGGTTTCAGACAAGAAAAAGAATCTCTAAACATTCTTTACAAACAATCTATCCACTCCATCCTAAACTATGTCTCATCAGCCAGGTCATCTATCCTATCTACAGCAAACATAACAAAGCTACAAACCACACAAAACAAGAACACTCAAGACAGTTACCAGGTGCTCAGCAACCACGCACATTCAACATCTAAACAAGACAAAATTTTTTTTGATACAATAGCATCTCAACATGCTAGGCACCCAGTTCTTTGTAAAAGCATCAGAACCCTCTTATTCAAACCATTCCACAAGCAATCACCAAACCCAAGGGAAAAACAAAGAGCTCAAACCTGCCTCTCACTTCTGAATATAATTGCAAGTCCCTTTTCCCAAACAATAGATATAAAAGTGAAAAATATTCAGATTGTAATGACTCATTAACCATCAAACAAACAACATCCAACCTAATCATAAACTCTACCTCACCAGATATACACCCATCTAAAACCCCCTTAGAGACATTTGAGTTACTCTTACTTGTCTGTATTCTAGACATCACTCAGCTCTCTCACATTAGAAACAGTGATTCAACATATCAACAGACACCTCATACCCAAGAAACAATTTCCAAACTGAAGATGAATATGGAACAATTTGTTTTCTGTGGTGTATAGTTTTGTCATGTTCTTAATCAAAATGGTTACTGGTTTCTAGTTTTGTCACATTCTTAATCAAAATGGTTACTGGTAAGTGTTGTGAGGGCATATAGCTTGTTTATGGCTCCTGTGTCATTTTTCATGACAGTGAACGTCATGTGTGTGTGTTGTACATGATACCTTGCATGGTTGGTACTCTGTTGAGTATGAGTGGTTGATAATTCAGAGTTATGAGCAAATGAAGCTGAATTCATATCTGCTAGAGGTTAAGGGCTGATAAAGGATTTCAGTGCAGATGTAGACTTTTAGTTTTGAGTGGTCTAATATTCTAATTGTGAGACAAACACTAATCAGTGGCCCTTCCAACTCAGTTTTAAAAGCCACCTAAACCCAACATACCCTCATATGAAACAAAACTCCCTCAACATACACAAGTTATACTTTCTTGTCTATCCTATGTACATCACCCATCTCTAAAACACTGATTCAAAAATCTCAAGACCCTTTGCAACCATATTGCAACTACCAAAATAAAATAATCAAAGAACTTACAGCTCAATTGCCTTGCACTCTCTCTACACAGACACACTCACAATATCAATACATTTTATTACCTGTTGCCTATGCCTGCTCTTGAGCCAAAGTCACCTTTGAAAAGGTTGTACCCTTGGAGTAGAATTTAGATGCAATTTAGTTAATTCAAGAAGGTTACTGCCCTGGGTATCAGAATGACCAAGTGTTTCAGACGCTTTGAAGACACTTGGTCAGAGATGTAAAGATCTGTCTTGAATTTAATAATCCAGTCTTTACCAACCCTGGTCAATTGGTGCTTCATAGATCACTTGCTACATACAGTAGCTGTAGCCTTCCAAATCCAGAACAAAACCATTAAAAAATGGCCAACATCCTATAAGCAATATATCATCTAAACAGTAAATTGTTGCAACTCATTTTGTCTATACTTTCAATATATAAATGATTATAACTTGCTGATTTAGGATTATCTATTTAATATAACTATCACTCTTGTAATTTTCTTTGACCGGAACTTACTGCAGACATGAAGTGTGAATGCACAACACTCCTGATATGATGCCAGATAAGCCTACCTGGCATTCTCTGAGGGCATAACCCTCTGTCTATATAAAGATGGGCATTTATTTTATGTCATGTGAAGATATGAACAACATAGCTTGCTTCAGACTTTTGTCAATCATGGGTAGATTGTCTTTCTATATCTGGGAAATAAAAAGATAAGTCTTGATCATGCCCCGATAGAAACTCAGTTTAGAGTTACACATTCTGAGGAAAAGGCCTCTGAAAAACAGGAAGTCATTAGTCCCTAGCTTTTGCTCTAAGCAGAATTGGTTTCCTTTATTTGCCTTTTAAGATTAACTCACAGCTTTCCTTGAAACTGTGACTGTGGGAAACACAACTAACCACCAATATGAAAGAGGTGACTTTGGGTTTTCATGCAGATAGCTATATGCTCGCAATCACAGACTTTTAAAGAAATTCACCCATTTAGGAGGATGATACTAATAAACTAATATTGAATCTCAGGAGGCTAAATGAATGAATCCATTTCCCAGGATACAAGTGACAGAGGAAATGTTGAGTGCCATATTGAGGAATTTTACTTGCAGCATGCAATGAAATAAGCTCAGACAAGAGAAATATTACACTTATGTTTTGCTCTGTGTGTGTACTCACAGTTTTCGTACAGATGATAAGTTGGTCAGGAGTTCTTCACTGATGATGCTCAAGGAGTTATTGTTCAGGTACCTGGTTCAGAAAAAAATCATATCTAAATATACTCATAACACTCATGGCTACACAAAATGCACCCATGTATCAGTAAGCAGGAGAAAAAATCAAAAACATTTCTTGTGCTATCAAAAATGTCACCACTCTTGACAACACAACACAGATCTGCAACAGAGGATATTAAATCTATAATACCTAAAAACATGTACTGTACAGTAATTAACAGAAAGACAGAGCTCTAAGTCCTCAGTTATTGTTATTCATCATCATTATCATTATTACTGGTACTACTTCGCTGAAGTGGGGGTAGTGATGCTGTTTCCTATTGGGCGGGGTAGCGCCAGGAATGGATGAAGGCAAGCAAGTATGAATATGTACATGCGTGTATATATATATGTGTGTGTGTGTGTGTGTGTGTGTGTGTGTGTTGATATGTATATGTATGTATATGGGCATTTATGTATGTATGTATGTATGTATATGTATATATATATCATTACATTATCACTATACTTTGTCTTTGTTTCCCGTGTTAGTGAGGTAGTGCAAGGAAACAGAAGAAAGAATGGCCTAACCCACCCACATACACATGTATATACATACACACCCACATATGCATATATACATACCTATACACTTCAATGTATACATACATATACATACACAGACATATACATATATACACATGTACATATTCATACTTGATGCCCTCATCCATTCCCGTCACCACCCCACCACACATGAAATGGCATCCCCTTCCCCCACACGTGTGCAAGGTAGCGCTAGGAAAAGACAACAAAGGCCACATTTGTTCACAGTCTCTAGCTGTCATGTGTATCGCACCGAAACCACAGCTCCCTTTCCAAATCTAGGCCCCACAAAACTTTCCATGGTTTACCCCAGATGCTTCACATGCATATGTGAAGTGTGTGTGTGTATATATATATATATATATATATATATATATATAAACATTCTTTCGTCTGTTTCTTTGAGCTACCTCGCTAATGCAGGAGACAGCAACTAAGTATAATAAAGAAATATATATATATATATCTTTTTCTTTCTTTCATACTATTCGCCATTTCCCGCGTTAGCGAGGTAGCGTTAAGAACAGAGGACTGGACCTTTGAGGGAATATCCTCACCTGGCACCCTTCTCTGTTCCCTCTTTTGGAAAATTAAAAAAGAAAGAAAAGAGAGAGAGAGAGAGAGGGAAGGATTTCCAGCCCCCCGCTCCCTTCACAGTCCTCTGTTCTTAACGCTACCTCGCTAACGCAGGAAATGGCGAATGGTATGAATATATATATGAATCATTCCCACGTATTCCCTGCGTGTTGTAGAAGGCGACTAAAAGGGAAGGGAGTGGGGGGCTGGAAATCTTCCCCTCTCATTTTTTTTTTTTCAAAGGAAGGAACAGAGAAGGGGGCCGGGTCAGGATATTCCCTCAGAGGCCCAGTCCTCTGTTCTTAATGCTACCTTGCTGAGGCGGGAAGTGGCGAGTAGTATGAGAGAGATATATATATATATATATATATATATGTGGTGTGAGGTGGTTTGATCAAGTTAGTAATGAAAGAGTGAGAGAGATGTGTGGTAATAAAAAGTGTGGTTGAGAGAGCAAAAGAGGGTTTATTGAAATGGCTTGGTCACATGGAGAGAATGAGTGAGGAAAGATTGACAAAGAGGATATACGTGTCCCACAGACCTTTCCATAATTTATCCCAAATGTTTCACCTGCCCTGGTTCAGTCCAACAACACTACTCTCTTTCATTCACTGATGATGATACAAACTTGCCAAAGATGACTTTTCACTCAAAGCATAACCATACATAGAAGTCCAGGCAATGCCAGTGGTCTCAGTTGCCAATGTTAGCATTACCTTAGAGTTACAGATTTCTTCCTAGGTTGTCTTCAGTAACATAAATGCTGTAGCACCATGATTAGTCTATAGTACATTCACATGCTCTGCGCTCTCCTTTGAATACCGTTGAATTCCTATTTCTCCACCTTGCACTGTTTCCTTACTTTTACCTGTTTCTGTCTAGTCAATCTCTTTTATACAGTCTCTTTTTGTAAAAACTTGTTTTACTCCTACATTACTGAATTTATTAAAAAACTAAAAACATTATTCATTTCCAATCATAAGAATTCTCTGCAATACATAATCTAACTGCATCTGGTAAATCTTATCTACTTCACATTTTTGTATGCTTTACTGAACATAATGTGTTTATGAATAATGAAGTGCATTTTCTTTCAGCACGAGAACCCTGTGAGCATAATATGTGATACACAAATGCTCTCATTATCAGATAAGATGGAGGTATCTCATCTCCAGTGGAAGCTTATCTCTCCTAAGAATAAGTTTCTGCGCTGCACATACAATAAGGCAACATCACCACACTCTGCATGCAAATAATGACCAAATAAATACAGAACTTTGTGTAAAAGTACAAACATGAAAAACATTCCAACAAATGCTTTAATTTCTTTAGATTATAAGTATCTCTTATTGACTACTCACAGGTTGGTGAGATACGGAAGATGAGGGAAGCTCTGGTTCTCCAACATCAGTTGATTGTGGGCTAGGTTCCTGTAACAGCAATAACAGAATGTTAGGTAGTTGTATCAACAATAACAGAATGTTAGGTATTTGCTAAGTTCCTGCAACAACAATAATAGAATGCTAGGTAGTTTTATCAATAATAACAGAACGTTAGGTTGTTTCACCAACAATAACAGAATGTTAGGGAGTTTTATCAACAATAACAATGTAAGGTAGTTGCATACTTGGCAAATCGAAATCATGTAAGATCTAGTTTCCCCACAACCAGGATTTTCTTTCATGATTCAGATACAAAAACATTAAACCTTTTAGTACATTAACTTTTGAGTTCCTTAAGAAAAAAAAGTGTTTTTAAAAGCAGAATACTGTCCTGACTTTCTTTCAAAGAGAGTAAGAACAATACATCAGGTCCTTAAGGAGAAATATGTGGAGGAGAGTCAGGTCAACAAGCTCAATTTCTTAAGAATAGAGACTGTACTTGGTGGATATCCATTCAAAATTCTCGCAGTTCCTTTAACTAATGTGTACGTATGGAAGCCAAGTCAACATTCTGACAATTCCTTGAAGGAATCAAGACAAGCTTATAGTTCTTGAGGGATAGGTATCTGGTAGGAAAACAAGGTTAACATACTCACAGTTCCTCAAGCATTGGTGTGTGGAGGAAGCAAGCTAGGTCAATATGAGCCAACCTGTTTCTGTCAAGGAAGAGCCGCAACAGATTCGTCAAACCCAGGAAACTGTTATGGTGAATTTCTTGTATGAAGTTTTTTGATAAATACCTGTGGGTGCATTTAGAAAAAAATTGTAGTAACTTATGATACATGTAGAACAGTATAACAAACTTAAAGTGGCAAGCGTACAACATTCACAATAAAAAATGAAAACTGTGGGAAATTAAGTAATTCACATGAAAAATTAGATTAAAGGATTGGGGGACTAGTTGATGCAAAATATAAAGCTGGGTTGAAGAACCAGAATTAGAAAGGCATTTGAAGTATTTGTGACACAAAGCCAAATATTGCACAGTTAAAGCAGAGAAATGAGAAATTCTTGTGTGCAACAGTAGAAGATTATGATCATCTGAATCATCAAATTGAAGATGTTAATGCAACAATATATGATAATGCACAGATGAAGCATAAAAAAGAAGGAACAATTTGTGCAACTGTAAAAGAAGATCTTAGTGAAGCATACAAAGAAGGAAAACTTGTAATACAGCAAAATAGTAAGGAATAGGGGATACAAGGGGAGAAAGAATACTTCCCACGTATTCCCTGCATGTCGTAGAAGGCTACTAAAAGGGGAGGGAGCAGGGTCTGGAAATCCTCCACTCTCTTTTTTTTTTTTTAATCTTCCAAAAGAAGGAAAAGAGAAGGGGCCAGGTGAGGATATTCCCTCAAAGGCTCAATCCTCTATTCTTAACGCTACCTCGCTAACGCGGGAAATGGCAAATAGTATGAAAGAAGAAGAAAGATGGAAAAGTTTGTGCAACAAGGTAAAAAAAATTTTGCTAAAGCAAAAAGATGGCAGAGATATCGGCACAACACTGCAGAAGTGCTTAACTAAAGCAAAAGAATAAAGGAAAAGATAATGATCACTTCAGGCAAAGGCAAAGAGGAAAAGTAAGTAGAACAGTGTGAGATAAAATGTTAATTTGAAGCACAAGAATGAAATAAAAGGCAGTTTAAAAAGACAAATGAATGCTCAATTAAAGCATACAATATGGAGAAAAAGTTGAAAATGGAAAAGATGATGCTCAGGTGAACTACAAAAATGAAAGAAAACTTACTGACACAATATATTTTAAGATTAAGAATGAAAAAAATGTAAGCCAGAGACAATATACTTAAAAGCATATTTCATAACAAAAAAAAGGAACAAAAAACTGACAATTGACCATAAACATTTACTTGATTTTCTACATGAAGTAGTACAAACCAAATGACTTACAAATTTTTAAGAGATGTTTGATTTAAGAATACACCATGGGGGAGAGATACCAGTAAGTTTTTCTCCAATGATCTGAAATGTATACAGAAAGTCAAACTGAGACTGTAAAAATGTTAATATAGATAATATGAAAAAATCTTACAAATGTGGTCTTTTTTGTCTCTTTTCCTGGGGCTACCTTACTAAAGCAGGGGGAAGTGATGCTGTTTCAGTGGGAAGGGGTGGTGCCAGGAATGGATGAAGGCAAGCAAGTATGAACATGTACATGTGTATATATGTATATACTTGGCGCTACCCTACCCCACAGGACACAGCATCAATACCAACCAGCTTCAGCAAGCTAGTGCCAGGAAAACAGACAAAGACCACATTTGTTCATACTCAATCTAGTTGTCATGTGTAATGCATTGAAACCACAGCTCCCTATCTACATCCAGGCCCCACAGACCTTTCCATGGTTTACCCCAGACCCTTCACATGCCCTGGTTCAGTCCACTGACAGCACATCGACCCTGGTATACCACATAGTTCCAATTCACACTATTCCGTGCACACCTCTCACCCTCCTGTATGTTCAGGCCCTGATTGCCCAAAATCTTTTTTCACTCCATCCTGTTACTACCACCCCACTTGCCCCCTTCACCAATGTTCCCATTTGTTCTTTTGTCTTAAGCACATTATCTACCTCCTTCCAAGCATCTTTTAATTCTTACTAAAATTCAATGATACTCTCTCACCCCAAATCTCATTTGCCCTCTTTTTCACCTCTTGCACCTTCCTCTTGACCTCCTGCTGCTTTCTTTTAAACATCTCCCAAATATCTGCACTACTTCCATACAAGTATCATCCAAACGCCTCTATTTTCTCTTTCACTAACAACCCTACTTCATCCCACCACTCACTACCCTTTCTAATCTGCCCAACTCCCACCTTTCTCATGCCACATGCATCTTTTTGTGCAAGCCATTACTGCTTCCCTAAATATATCCCATTCCTTACTCACTCTCCTCACATCAATTGCTATCACCTTTCACTGTTCTACACTCAATCTCTACTTCCTAACACAAGTCTCCTTTTCAAGCTCACTTACTTTCACACTCCCTTCTCCCCAACATTCTCTCTTCTTTTTTGAAAACCTCTACAAATTTCACCTTCGCCTCCACAAGATAGTGATCAGACATCCCTCCAGCTGCCCCTCTTGACACATTAACACCCAAAAGTCTCTCTTTTACACACCTATCAATTAAAATGTACTCCAATAATGCCCTTTGATCATCTCTTCTGCTCACATACATATATCTCTCTTTTTAAACCGGATATTCCCAATTACCAGTCTTTTTTCAGCACACAAATCCACAAGCTCTTCACCATTTCCATTTACAACACCAATTACATCCTTAACTGCCACATTACTCACCTTTGCATATAAATCACCCATCACTAAAACCCAGTCTTGTGCATCAAAGCTGCTGACACACTAACTCAGTTGCTTCCAAAACACTTGCCTCTCATGCTTTCTTCTCATGATCACGTGCATAGGCACCAATAATCACCCATCTCTCTCCATCCACTTTCAGTTTTACCCACATCAATATAGAATTTACCTTCTTATACTCTTATAACATACTCCCACAACTCCTGCTTCAGAAGTAGTACTACCTCTTCCTTAGCTCTTTTCCTCTCACCAACCCCTGACTCTACTCCCAAGACTTTCCCAAACCATTCTTTCCCCTTACCCTTAAGCTTTCTTCCACTCAGAGCCAGAACATTCAGGTTTTTTCCTCAAACATACTACCTATCTCTCCTATATATATGGCAATAATAAACTATTGAAATATAGGTAACAGTTATGAAGAAATCATTGCAGGTGGTAATGTTTTAATAATTCACATTCTAAAATAAAAAGCAAGACTAAAAACTAATGTAGAAAAAAGGATCCATTATATAAAAGTGTAGCATTAGGGAAAATAGATATCATATGTAGGAAAAGGAAAAAACTGAATTCTGAGTGAAGAAAATAAGAAAATTACTGGAGTAGATTGACAATGCAAGAGTGAAAAAAACGTGAGTCCTAAGAAAGTGGGTAAAAAAAAAACATGGATATATTCCATACTTGCAGTGTCTGAGGAATTACCTAATGCCTAACTGCTGCATAGCCAGGGCTTTTATGCTAAAAGAATAACAGTAATGATCTGTTTTATAATGTATAAGTAAAAATAAATCTGCTACAGTCTCTGTATTGTGTCCAAGAACTGTTTCCTACAAGTACTGTAACTGTCACTTACTTTCCTCTACATGTATTCTACCCCTCAACTTCTACTTTCAATAGGTATTGTGCTATCTCATCTAATACAGCACAGGTATTCTAACTCTAAACTGCTGTTTTCTACAAGTATTCTAATGTCAATTGCTGTCATAAAAAACTACTGTACTTGTTAACTAATGTCTTATAAAAGTATTGTATATGTAATATATAATTATCTACAAGTGTTCTACAGGTAACCAATCCATCATTTCTGTATTTACACTAGAGGTTCCAGTCATAGAAAAAAGTCCACATCAAGGTCGGGCCTTAATTGAAATATAAAGAGGAAATTGAAAGGGGAAAAGAAGAGGAAGTTTTCATTAATTTTGGCAGAAATGAAAAACTTATCGTTTAAAACATATTCTACCTGCTATTTCCTATTTCACAAGATTCTCTGAAGTTTATTCACTGTTTCATGAGTATTTTACCTTCAATGTTTTTTTTTTTTTTTTTTTTTTGCTTTGTCGCTGTCTCCCGCGTTTGTGAGGCAGCGCAAGGAAACAGACGAAAGAAATGGCCCAACCCACCCCCATACACATGTATATACATACGTCCACACACGCAAATATACATACCTACACAGCTTTCCATGGTTTACCCCAGACGCTTCACATGCCCTGATTCAATCCACTGACAGCACGTCAACCCCGGTATACCACATCGCTCCAATTCACTCTATTCCTTGCCCTCCTTTCACCCTCCTGCATGTTCAGGCCCCGATCACACAAAATCTTCACTCCATCTTTCCACCTCCAATTTGGTCTCCCTCTTCTCCTCGTTCCCTCCACCTCCGACACATATATCCTCTTGGTCAATCTTTCCTCACTCATTCTCTCCATGTGCCCAAACCATTTCAAAACACCCTCTTCTGCTCTCTCAACCACGCTCTTTTTATTTCCACACATCTCTCTTACCCTTACGTTACTTACTCGATCAAACCACCTCACACCACACATTGTCCTCAAACATCTCATTTCCAGCACATCCATCCTCCTGCGCACCACTCTATCCATAGCCCACGCCTCGCAACCATACAACATTGTTGGAACCACTATTGCTTCAAACATACCCATTTTTGCTTTCCGAGATAATGTTCTCGACTTCCACACATTCTTCAATGCTCCCAGAATTTTCGCCCCCTCCCCCATCCTATGATCCACTTCCGCTTCCATGGTTCCATCCGCTGCCAGATCCACTCCCAGATATCTAAAACACTTTACTTCCTCCAGTTTTTCTCCATTCAAACTCACCTCCCAATTGACTTGACCCTCAACCCTACTGTACCTAATAACCTTGCTCTTATTCACATTTACTCTTAACTTTCTTCTTTCACACACTTTACCAAACTCAGTCACCAGCTTCTGCAGTTTCTCACATGAATCAGCCACCAGCGCTGTATCATCAGCGAACAACAACTGACTCACTTCCTAAGCTCTCTCATCCCCAACAGACTTCATACTTGCCCCTCTTTCCAAAACTCTTGCATTCACCTCCCTAACAACCCCATCCATAAACAAATTAAACAACTATATGCATCCTATCAAAAACATTCCTCTACAGCATGAAAATTCTTAACCCATCTTGATTTCCTTTTATGTCCTCAACCTCAATGATCCTCCTCTAAATATCTGTACCTTTCATATATTGTCCTTTACCCATCTTCTGCCTAGCATTTATTAGTCTTTAAAAGGATTCTTACCTCTTCCTTTATCGCAATCTACATTCTACAGTGCACAAACAAATATAGACAAAAAACAGACTCACAATTAACAGCTTTTCTCATAACAACTGTTCTCCAAAAACAGTAATCTATTGACATAACTCATTCTATGTGTTAATAAAAAAGGATACATGAAGTAGAGATACTCACAATGTAATTAGTGCATTGTACTGTGAAATGACCCCAGCATCAAGAGCAAAGATATCACTCCTCTTGATATTCCTGTCAGGTGGGGCAAATCAACTTCATTAGTAATTATCTATTTGCAATTATTCATTTGTATGGGATGGGGAGACGAGTTTTATATTTGTGAGGCACTATCTCTTGAAATTTCTCTACTTTAATAATGCCTCTCAAATTTATGTATGCTGCTTGCATTAATCATGTCCTCAGTTATTCTGTTCCATTCATCCATCACTCTTATACTACAAAAGTAACTCTTTACATCCTTATAACAACTACCTTACTGAATTTCATGTTATGTCATTTAGTTGCTCTATGCATACATTTCTCAAAGAACTCTTCACTGTCACCTCATCAATACCTTTTAAAAATTTAAAGGTTGTGATCAGGTCACCCTCACTGTTTTATTTTCCAAGAAGGGTAAATTTAAGGCCTTTCTCTGTAGCTTAGCTCTCTTAAAGCAGGTACCATCTTTTTGCCCTCCTCTGGACGTTCTCTATGAGCTCTTTGTACTTCTTGTAAGTCTTGATTCTTGAAATATTTGTAATATCACAAAATCCATTCAACTAAATATTAATCTTGCAGTTCTATAAGTGAAGTATGATCCTACTTGACATATATGAAGGATACCTATGGCTCTATGTGTAACACAACATACATACATATATATCTTAATTACATTATGTGGGTGGGACAAAAGCCACATAATTTTGAAATATTCAACTAGCATGATTCTATATGGATCATAGGTTCACAAATATCTTGGAGCAACATATTCAGTCTGATTATTAGTCTTCTGATTCCACACAAAACTTAAGACTTATGTTAGGACTAAATTATCATACCTACATCATTAAGTAGTTACCATGAAGTCCACAGAGATTCCTATTTGAAAAATATGTTTATGTTTCTACTCAGTGCATAAGTGATATTCATATGGCTTCTTCAACAGCAGGTCATTTGCATTCATACTGAAAGTCTCTAATAAATAAAGGAATTACAAATTTCTGTCAAGATCCATCAGCATTATATGAAGATTCCAAACAGGTGCTTTAGAAAATAGAAAAAAAAATCCACATTAAAAAAGGTTAGGGGAAACCAGTTATTAGGAGTCTTAAAACCCTACATACAATCAAAATTTAAAAAGATTCTAGGGGGTCAGGTTACTATTACAATGTTAGGATTACTGAAAGTCTATAAATGAAGTATGATCAACATACATCTTAAAACAGATTCAGAAATCAGAGGTGAACAAATGAAAAATCTCCTTAACAACAGATATACTTCAACTAATGATGTTAATTGTCAACACTGTTTCATAAGATGCACAGACAGAACAAGGTGCCATGAAATGAAATAAAAAAATTTGTTAGAAAAGGCATACGGAAGTTCTTTTGTAGTATAAAAGTAGTAGATAAATGGAATAAACTTAGTGATGAAATGCTGATAGCTTACATTAGTTTTAAAAATAGCGGTAAAGTTCAAGAAATGGCACCCCATAAGCATAAAACTCCCTCCATACACAATATAATCTGGTAATAAATGAAACATTATTTGGTGATCAGCTTATCACATTCCATGAGTTGAATAATGCAAGGTAATGCTTTAAATCAATCATACACAGTATAGCAATGTACACATATAACACTGCTAAGTTTGACCTATAAACAGCAGATACAATCTTAAAATAAAAACACTTTCTTTCTGATTGTTTACTCCTAAGAGAGTGTTGCTAGGCAAATATTTCTTACACAAATATCAAACACATCATCTTTGCCATTGAAGACTAATAATACCATGAAATGGTACATCACTCTACCGCTGTAAAAAAGTTAGGGCTGGTATGAAGAGCTAGCTTGCTCACTCAATCATAAAAAGGAGGTATCTCATTTTTCATAGTTTTGTCTACCAATACAGAAAAAGTTAGAACATACCCACTGAATTGTAAAGACACTCATAATTACACATATTCCTCAAAGCAGCATTTTGTCTCCTGTCAACTGGGGTTGGAGATTAATTCAATGAGTAACAGGGCTATGTCTAAGTGCTGATGACAATGTGCTCTAACTATTGTTCACAGTCATGTAAAACAGTGGGGCAGGAAGACTCAATACAGTACACTATATAAAAAAATATCAGGCAGTTCTATAAAAAAATAAAAACAATCATTTGCAGATTGTTATCACAATCATGACTAGCAATCATATCAAGTACTTACAGAAGGGTGATATCACCAACAATGTTACGGGGGACATGTGTGAGGCTGGTGTGTGGACATTTGAGTTGTGTGCTCAGTTCACAGTAACAGTAATTTTCCAGTTGCTCTGTTACCTCTTCATGGTTGTAGTCTGCATCCCTCTGGGTATACTTTCCCATGTCAATGTCTTGTACATTATGTGGTTCTGTGTCTTGTGTCTGTTGGTCAAGAATCATAATCTTATTATGTGTGACATTTCCTTGATATCCAGGATCCACATCCTTATGATCTTTAACCTCCCCATGGAGGCCAGTAGTAATAATATCATCATAACTTAGTGTGCTGTTGTCCTCCTCATATGTTTTGAAAGTCACATTTACATTGTCTTGTTGGCCACTTCGTTCTTGATCAGGTTGTTTTGCTTCTACTTTGTCTTGTATATGTGATATTATCAGGATGCCTTCTACATTATGGGTACTAAGATGGCGTCTTCTTCTTCTGTGCATTCTATGTGCTTCCACTGTCTTGGTGTAGGGGTCATTAGGCCAAACATTCTTTGAAGAGCTTGCACTTTGTGTATTAACAAAAAGGGCTTCAACTAAAGGAACATCATAAGAGTGTGAATGATGAGCAACTTCTTTCAGCAAAAGATGGTCATCCAACACTCCTTTTTTTATCCTCTTGCATTTCTGCCTTCTTTGATGAAAATTAAAACTGTCAAAAGAACTTTTCATTGAAGGATACTTAAGTCCTGGGAGTTCTAAAAGTGGTGCAGAATCAAGGGGAGGCCTATCTTGTGATCTGTTTAACAAAAAGTTTGAATATTTTTGTTGGTTTATGTACCACTCTCGAGTAATTAGTTGCTGAGTCTTAAACTTTTGCTTCCTGGCACGAAAAGGAATATACTTCAATGTTTTTGATGATTTCTTTATGTCCTTACCCTTCTTACAGTCCTTTGTAATTGAACACTTGTGTTGAAAAAATGGCAAGCTGCGTGAATGCTGTTCTTCCTTAAGTCGCAATTTGTTTACATTACTCAAAAAAAATTTCATCTCCAGCCAATGACTTATGTTCACATGAATACCATCAGCCTTTTCTGGAAAAGATATAGACTGTTGGTATGCACCTTCATTGGTACTAAATTTACTATCCTTTTCTTTCCAGTCACTAACTGTAAGCTTCCCTCTATCTACATCATCTTCCTTTCTCTTTAGTCTTGCTCCTTGTGCCTTTATCAATCTGTTAACTTTCACAGACATCTCATAGCTATCTGAACTCCTGATTTTCCTCCTTGGAAGCTGGCTGTAGGTGTTTAGGCGGTCTTCTAGACTGGACACATTACACAGGACAATTCCTCTGTTGAAGCTGCTTGGCAACAGACATTCTTCTAGTCTGGAGTGTGATGGACACACACACAGGTCTGGTATGAAAAAGGAAATAATTGTTCAGATTACATTTTTCATGTTTTGAACATAAACATACTGAGATACTATACTTTAAAACTCCTTTAATAGGGTGACAAATGTTAGAGCACCAATTTCCCTGAACAATCAGAAGGCTATGTGTCATAGGACAGTTATGAATACATACAAGAAAAATCTAACATTTACTTGGGAAAGCACAAAATTTACCAAAACTCAATTAAGGAGGTATGTATCACTATAATCATTGATTTCAAGAAAATCAATTTTGGATACCATTCAAAATTATACATATATTAACAGAACAAAAGTTTGAGCTACATTAAACGAACAATTGATTTCCTTTAAAGTTAGTAAAAATAGGCAAAGATATACCAGGGGAAGATATAACCAAGATTAGTAAAATTAACAGCATGAAAATAGTCAGCAAAGCAGAACAGATCTTAGTTGGAAAAAGGGAAAACATAGCAGGAACAAGGATATTCAAAAGAGGCAAAACAAAATTTCAAAGCACAGTATTGACAATGAAAAATTCAGAGGTAAGAGGACATCTAGTGGAAGTATGACAAAATTTGACAGGAGCAGGGAAAACTTTAGCAATTGAGAAAATCTAGTAGAAATTGAACGAAGTCTAGTCTAGGCCTTATGAAGCCTAAGAAATTTAGCAACAGGGAAATCTTTGCAAGTATATAACATACCATAACAGAAAATAAAAGGAACACTGAAGGGTTTAGTTTTGCCCAAAATATTCATGTTGCTACTGACTTGAAATATGGTGTTTTGAATTTGAACAGAGGTAAATGACTGACGAAGAAATTCAGGGAGAAAAATTTTTTCATTAATATTAAATTCAACTAGGTTGCAGTTTCTGCATTCTATGATATTGCACAGTTCAAAACTAAGATATAAAACATGTTAATACAGCACCAAGAAAGAGAATGAGTATCAAAATGAAGTGGGGAGGAAAAGTGAACTGAAGTGCATACAGTGGAATCATCAGAATAATAGTGAGATGGGTTAAAATTTGGAGAGAATATTTATGGGGAAAAGAAAGAGACAATGTGATACGAGAGATAGTTGGGTGACACTACTGTTGATAGGATATGAGGAGGAAGTCACATAATCAATGGCTACTGCAATGGAATGGAATAAGAGAAAGCTATACATAAGGGAGCAGAAGGGAACAAAAAACTCAAAGGAAGGAAATTTAGAAGGCAATGGCTGTCAGATACTATGGAGATGTCATGGATCACAATCCAACGAAGCTTCACCTACATCCCAGAGAAAGAAGGACCAGATGTGAGTACTAGACATAGCATTGCATAACCCAAAATGGGAACAGAAAGAAGGAAATGGGATTCTATGAATTTGAGGATCAGAAATGTTAGTCAGCAAAAGTCAAAGCAGTACACTTTCTTTTTATGATGGCATTTCTAACTCTATAAAGAACAGCTTTGTAGTAATTCTAATCAAGAATGAAAGCAGAGTGGGATTCAAGGGAAGAGGAGATTTTCATAGCTTAATATACTCTGACTCTGATGCAACAGGAATCACAGCAGGAGCAATCAAATCATGACTGGATGAAGAAAGATTCAGTAGAAGATATGATGTAGGATTCCATCCCAGCCAAAATAACACTCACTGGATATTCAACATTACAGCAGGCATCCTGGCAAGTGAAGCATTATCTATCCTAAGAAAAATTATGGCATAAGCCATCCAAAAATGACCACAATGAGTTATCCCAAAGTGACATAGTTGGCATTTTGAGGGGGTTGGGATAGAGGGTTGGCATGCCCAATTAGAAGTGGCAGAAATGATATTGTGGTTAGAGAATCCTGTGGGAGGAAATTTGTGTATTCTTACCTGACCTACCTGCCTGTATACCCCAATAATTGGGTAACATGTGTCAAATAATTAGTGCAGGCAGGGCCTAAACTTTTTCACAATATTTTCTTCCCTGATCATCCCAATGTTGGGGGGGGGTGACAGCTGCAAATACTATACCACTAAATGTCAGTAGAACGATCCAATATATGCAAATAGCTCTTCAGCTAATACTGCTTACAGTGAAACTAACCTACAACAAAAGAAGACTTATATGTGAAGGTGATGCATGCCTATAACTGACTTACAAGCCGATACAGGACTGATGGTGACTTAAAAATATAGCTGATGTAAGTCAGAAGCTGACTTAAAAATAAACCTCATATATGTAAGAAGTCCTTTATGAATAAATCTAAATTTTCAACTTAACCTAATATGGGGAAAGAACTTGAATGTCAATAGCTTGCAGACTTACGACAAGAGGTGATGGTAAAATTAGGAAAGATGGCATCTCTGTGACTTGTTCTCTGACGTAACACTGAAAAAAAAAAACAGCATTTTGAAAAATCACATTTCATTCATTTTATTTATTTATTATACTTTGTCGCTGTCTCCCACGTCAGCGAGGTAGCGCAAGGAAACAGACGAAAGAATGGCCCAACCCACCCACATACACATGTATATACATACACGTCCACACACGCACATATACATACCTATACATTTCAGTGTATACATGTATATACATACACAGACATATACATATATACACATGTGCATATATCACACTTGCTGCCTTTATTCATTCCTGTCGCCACCCCGCCACACATGAAATGACAACCCCCTCCTCCCGCATGCACGCGAGGTAGCGCTAGGAAAAGACAACAAAGGCCACATTTGTTCACACTCAGTCTTTAGCTGTCATGTGTAATGCACCGAAACCACAGCTCCCTTTCCATATCCAAGCCCCACAACACTTTCCATGGTTTACCCCAGATGCTTCACATGCCTTGGTTCAATCCATTGACAGCCCGTCGACCCCGGTATGCCACATCGTTCCAATTCACTCTATTCTTTGCATGCCTTTCACCCCCCTGCATGTTCAGGCCCCGATCACTCAAAATCTTTTTCATGTATGGTGGGGTGGCGATGGGAATGAATTAAGGCAGACAGTATGAATTATGTACATGTGTATATATAGGTGGGTTGGGCCATTCTTTCATCTGTTTCCTTGCGCTACCTCACTAACGCGGGAGACAGTGACAAAGCAAAATGAATAAATAAATAAATAAATAAATAAATATATATATATATATATAAATATATAAATATATATATTGATTGGTTCTCAGTGAATGTAGGTTTGCAGCAGGGGTGTGTGATGTCTCCATGGTTGTTTAATTTGTTTATGGATGGGGTTGTTAGGGAGGTGAATGCAAGAGTTTTTGGAAAGAGGGGCAAGTATGAAGTCTGTTGGGGATGAGAGAGCTTGGGAAGTGAGTCAGTTGTTGTTCGCTGATGATACAGCGCTGGTGGCTGATTCATGTGAGAAACTGCAGAAGCTGGTGACTGAGTTTGGTAAAGTGTGTGAAAGAAGAAAGTTAAGAGTAAATGTGAATAAGAGCAAGGTTATTAGGTACAGTAGGGTTGAGGGTCAAGTCAATTGGGAGGTGAGTTTGAATGGAGAAAAACTGGAGGAAGTGAAGTGTTTTAGATATCTGGGAGTGGATCTGGCAGCGGATGGAACCATGGAAGCGGAAGTGGATCATAGGGTGGGGGAGGGGGCGAACATTCTGGGAGCCTTGAAGAATGTGTGGAAGTCGAGAACATTATCTCGGAAAGCAAAAATGGGTATGTTTGAAGGAATAGTGGTTCCAACAATGTTGTATGGTTGCGAGGCGTGGGCCATGGATAGAGTTGTGCGCAGGAGGATGGATGTGCTGGAAATGAGATGTTTGAGGACATTGTGTGGTGTGAGGTGGTTTGATCGAGTAAGTAACGTAAGGGTAAGAGAGATGTGTGGAAATAAAAAGAGCGTGGTTGAGAGAGCAGAAGAGGGTGTTTTGAAATGGTTTGGGCACATGGAGAGAATGAGTGAGGAAAAATTGACCAAGAGGATATATGTGTCAGAGGTGGAGGGAACGAGGAGAAGAGGGAGACCAAATTGGAGGTGGAAAGATGGAGTGAAAAAGATTTTGTGTGATCGGGGCCTGAACATGCAGGAGGGTGAAAGGAGGGCAAGGAATAGAGTGAATTGGAGCGATGTGGTATACCGGGGTTGATGTGCTGTCAGTGGATTGAATCAGGGCATGTGAAGCGTCTGGGGTAAACCATGGAAAGCTGTGTAGGTATGTATATTTGCGTGTGTGGACGTATGTATATACATGCGTATGGGGGTGGGTTGGGCCATTTCTTTCGTCTGTTTCCTTGCGCTACCTCGCAAACGCGGGAGACAGCGGCAAAAAAAAAAAAAAAAAAAAAAAAAAAAAATATATATATATATATATATATATATATATATATATATATATATATATATATATATTTTTTTTTTTTCCAAAAGAAGGAACAGAGAATTGGGCCAGGTGAGGGTATTACCTCAAAGGCCCAGTCCTCTGTTCTTAACGCTACCTCGCTAATGCGGGAAATGGCGAATAGTTTGAAAGAAAAGAAAAGATATATATATATATATATATATATATATATATATATATATATATATATATATACACACACACAGAGAATTGAATACGAGAGCATGATTTGGGTCATTAATCTTTTTTCTAATGTTTTCTAATTTTTTCAGTATTATTCTACCATTAGGTGGGTGCTCAAACACTAGTTATCCATAGTTCTCCATTTATTACATTAAAGCTTTCGCCTACACAGAAGCATCATCAGGAATCAACAAAAAAGGGAGAAAAACTGCGTCACACACTAGGATATGATATGGAAAACGCAAACAAAATTTAAAAACACTCGGAAATAACACAGCATATAGCACAAAAGTAAGGGAAAACACTAAAAGCAAAGCAACTAACAAAATCAAGAAGGGTAGTATAACAATCTAAATACAACTATGAAATAAAAAATACAGAAAAAGCTACAGTTGAGGAAAAACCGAGAACAATATCACATGAGGTAGGAATATTGAAAATCCATCACTAAATGCACGAAGTAGGTCAAGCGAGACCATTACTGTACGGATGCGCAACTTGGGTCAGTATGGGCTCGTCTGACTTTCTTTGACCTTCGTCACCCAGGAAATAACACAGCATATAGCGCAAAAGTAAGGGAAAACACTCCGTGTTCCTGCTGTATAAGAATGGCGGACTTGGTACCTTATGGTGGGTCAATAACGTGTCCCATCCATCTCCATCCTATTGGTGGGCCATCAAAGAACTGTATGGCGGTGGTCATGTTCGTCTGGATGTTGATGACAGGTGCTTTCTCTCTACCGTAAATGGCTTCTAATATCTGTATTCTCCTCTGATCACTGCAACTAGTAATGATTTTGGTATTATTCACTATGATCTCCACCATCAGCATGCCAAGGGGTACTCGCGGCTGGTGA
The DNA here is from genome assembly GCF_036320965.1 of Panulirus ornatus. Taxonomy (NCBI): domain Eukaryota; kingdom Metazoa; phylum Arthropoda; class Malacostraca; order Decapoda; family Palinuridae; genus Panulirus; species Panulirus ornatus. The sequence goes on from NC_092278.1 coordinate 23,804,043, forward strand.
GCCACCAACACATCATTATCCCAGACAGCACTTAAGGCGGGTAAGCCTAACATATCCCTTAGTCATTAAGCCATCAGTAAACCAGGCAGTAAGTACTCACGGCACTCTTCCTCCAGCTCGTCCTCCCGGTCGGTACAGTCAGCCTCTCTGTTACACCAGCGGCTCCGAGGCAGACACTTTCCGTCGTTGCACTGGAACCCACCCTTGGGGCACCCTGGAAGGTAGAGAATGAAGAAATGTGATGGAATCCACCCTTAAGGCACCCTGAGAGATAGAGAATGAAGAGACGTGACAGCAAGCCACCCTAGGGGCACCCTTGAAGATAGAAAATGAAGACTGATAGGGACACACCCTTGGGGCACCCTGGAAGATAAAGCATAGAAATGTGATTGGAACCTACCTTATGGCACCATGGAAAGTATAGTATAAATAGATGTGATTGGAACCCACCCTCGGGGCACCTTGGAAAGTAAAGAATAAAGAGAAGTGACTGGAATCCACCTTTAGGGCACTCTAGAAGAAAGCAATTAAGGAAGCATGACTGGATATATGTTTCTCGGCCCCCTAGTTATGAAAATGGTCATCGTCTTCCTCTGGCCACTCCATGAAATGAAACCCACCATAGCTGTGATTTCGGTATCATAAGCCCTCTCATGTCCCATGGTTTTATCCGCTCTATTCAATTGGGCTTAATATATAACGGGCTATATCCTAAAACACCAATTTCTATGACATATAATGTCTTAACCAATATAAAAAAGAAATACTCTGACCCACGTTTACAACACAATTTGAATCCGTCACAAAAAATTACGAGTTATTTTCATACAACAATTTTCAAAAACACCCACTCCCCGTAGAAGGAATCAAACCCGTGTTCGTATATTCTCATAAAGTGTAAAAAAGTACACTTCATGGAGAGGAATATAAAGCAAAGAAGTAATTCATTACCTTTCACACAATACTCAAGTCCATCTAAGATGGACACTAGAGTTACACACAGGCCGCCCTGTGCCAGTAATAGCCTGCGCCACAGCAGTACTGGTGACTTCACATGCACAACACGCGCACACACATAATCAAGTATGAAATACTGTTGGGGATGAGAGAGAGCTTGGGAAGTGAGTCAGTTGTTCGCTGATGATACAGCGCTGGTGGCTGATTCATGTGAGAAACTGCAGAAGCTGGTGACTGAGTTTGGAAAAGTGTGTGGAAGAAGAAAGTTAAGAGTAAATGTGAATAAGAGCAAGGTTATTAGGTACAGTAGGGTTGAGGGTCAAGTCAATTGGGAGGTGAGTTTGAATGGAGAAAAACTGGAGGAAGTGAAGTGTTTTAGATATCTGGGAGTGGATCTGGCAGCGGATGGAACCATGGAAGCGGAAGTGGATCATAGGGTGGGGGAGGGGGCGAAAATCCTGGGGGCCTTGAAGAATGTGTGGAAGTCGAGAACATTATCTCGGAAAGCAAAAATGGGTATGTTTGAAGGAATGGTGGTTCCAACAATGTTGTATGGTTGCGAGGCGTGGGCCATGGATAGAGTTGTGCGCAGGAGGATGGATGTGCTGGAAATGAGATGTTTGAGGACAGTGTGTGGTGTGAGATGGTTTGATCGAGTGAGTAACGTAAGGGTAAGAGAGATGTGTGGAAATAAAAAGAGCGTGGTTGAGAGAGCAGAAGAGGGTGTTTTGAAATGGTTTGGGCACATGGAGAGGATGAGTGAGGAAAGATTGACCAAGAGGATATATGTGTCGGAGGTGGAGGGAACAAGGAGAAGAGGGAGACTAAATTGGAGGTGGAAAGATGGAGTGAAAAAGATTTTGTGTGATCGGGGCCTGAACATGCAGGAGGGTGAAAGGAGGGCAAGGAATAGAGTGAATTGGAGCGATGTGGTATACCGGGGTTGACGTGCTGTCAGTGGATTGAAGCAGGGCATGTGAAGCGTCTGGGGTAAACCATGGAAAGCTGTGTAGGTATGTATATTTGCGTGTGTGGACGTATGTATATACATGTGTATGGGGGGGGGGCATTTCTTTCGTCTGTTTCCTTGCGCTACCTCGCAAACGCGGGAGACAGCGACAAAAGTATATTATATATATATATATATATATATATATATATATATATATATATATATATATGTGTGTGTGTGTGTGTGTGTGTGTGTGTGTGTAATTTTATGACATGGCATCTTTCACTCCAATTCTATATAAACACCAATAATATAGGACAACTCTCAAGATTAATGTGCCGTTTCCATGGCGTTGTTTGGTGGTGTCTTGCATTTCGCCTCCCCCAGAGATATCTGGAAAGTCTCACAACGGAAATTGAGTTCTTTGTATGACATAAACAGGTTGTGGGTTCGAGCACCGGACTCCTACTACACGTGGTAAGAAAACGTGCAGGAAGTCACCCCAGACGAGCCTCTATCACTGTCAGTTATATAAGGCAAGGGCCTTCCCCAAGGAACCGACTTCGCTTCCGCCTGCATCGTACCACCTAAGCTGTAAGAGCCCCATTACAAGGATTCTATGACTAAATAACATTAATAACAATAACAAAAATAATAATGATAATCATAACTATTATTCGTTTACCAAAATTTTCGTTCCAGATTTTCATCAGGTGAGTAATTTACACAATTATCATAATTATCAATATAATTCAGATTATCATTCCTATCACTGCTAAAACCATTACTTACAGCTGAAGCAATATTTTGATTAAGACCGACTCGTGAAAACAGGGCGGGGGGAGGCAAATACAGACAGGATGGAAGATCAGGGGTCAGACTGCTGCCACACCGGCCGTCTCCATCAATGGAAATATCTCAATAATGAGAGAATAATGAGAAATAATCCAATAAAGGGGGTAAAAGAACGATGAGGTAAATCAGTAATCAAGAGTAGTGAAACTACGTTTGGCTGACAGCGTATTCTCTGAGAAGCAAACTAGCTACACTAAAATCCAAACTACCAACACCCGCTTGGCCTGGTCATGTTCTACAACTAACAAACAAACGTTCTGATAAGAGAATAAATCATATCTGTCATCAATCATCTTATTTTCTTTTCTAAAATAATATGATGTACATGAAAATGGCCCATAATACGTTACAATAAACACAAGCCAGTATTTTCGTCACTGCCACATGTTTTTAACTGAACAAAATATACAGATCCAAATTTAGAGGAAATACAACCAGAATGCATAAACACTTTTACCTCAGCGGAAGTCATACAATACTGTTAATGGTGAAGTTAGACCAAACTAATCCCTTCCGCCATCATTTACCTGCCCAGTCAACCATCCCCAACTCGTGTAATCATCCATCCCCCACACCCAAACAACCATCTACTATCCCACATATGCAACAAATCCAACCTAAGCAACTACCCACCTATCCAATCAACCATCCAACCATCTGATCAATCATTTCTTGTTGGTTACTTTACACTTACTGTTAAAGTTGCAGTAATTATCAGACATACGGTCACTACAACTACAGCGGTCACTGGAGTCACGGTAAAAGTACGCATTGACCTCCTATAGCGGCTCCGCTGTTCGCTGAATTCTAAATTTCCAAGATGACGACAATGGACGAGGTGATCAACATCGTTCAAATTATAAAATAATATTGCCCAGGATGCTTCAATCCTTCATCATGGGGTAAATACAATATTGTTGGAGATGCATCATGAGCTCACTAGTGCCACGATATCTGATTGATGTGTTAGGGCGAGGCTATGGCTGGCAGGGAACCGCACTCGGCTGCCCGCGAGAGAGACAAATTTTACAGTAACAAGGGAGGGAGATATGTAGGCTGACAAACATGCAGGTTACATAGACGTCATCTGATATATATATATATATATATATATATATATATATATATATATATATATATATATATATATATATATATATATATATATATCTTTTTTTTTTTCTTTTAAACTATTCGCCATTTCCCGCGTTAGCGAGGTAGCGTTAAGAACAGAGGACTGGGCCTTTTTTGGAATATCCTCACCTGGCCCCACTCTGTTCCTTCTTTTGGAAAATTAAAAAAAAAAACGAGAGGGGAGGATTTCCAGCCCCCCCGCTCCCTCCCCTTTTAGTCGCCTTCTACAACACGCAGGGAATGCGTGGGAAGTATTCTTAATCCCCTATCCCCAGGGATAATACATATATATATATATATATATATATATATATATATATATATATATATATATATATATATATATATATATATATATATATATATATATACATATATATATATATAATATATATATTATATATATATATATATATATATATATATATATATATATATATATATATATATGTATATTCACTGTTGTTTCTCGCGTTAGCGAGGTATCGCCAGGAACACAACTCATCCATTCTCTAGTTGTGTAATGCACCGAAACCACAGGTCCGAGTCTACAAAAGACCCCATAGACCTTTCGTGGTTTACCCCAGTTGATTCATATGCTTTGGTTCAGTCCACTTAACGTCACCCACCGTATATCGCTCCAATTGTTATGCACGCCTTTCCTCCTGCATGGTAAATCATTACATATGTTAATAGTCTCGTTGAAGAGAAAATACTTCATTCGAAGTAAAACGTATTCCTAATGCTTTAAATCCATTACTACGAGTGGTATCAGGCAAATTCAGCCTGAGGTAGCCTCTTAGAGAGAATCAAGGCCTTTGAAAATTCTGAATGACTTTATTAATTACCTTCCAACTTTTGATTCTACTTTAAATAAGTTTAACTCGCCTAGTTGACTCTCACAGGATTTGTTCCTCAGACCGGGAATCATCGTTGCTCACCGTTTGACTCCCTCTATTACTTTTGGTAAATTTTTTGCAAGTAGGGTGACCTTAAACTAAACTCAGTCTTCGGGTGGGGACGCACAAGAGGACTGTAGAGTAAGGTTCATTTCCACAAACTTAAAATTCGTAAGGCCTACCTACGGATCCAAGAATTTTATTATTTTTTTTCCTGCTTCTAGGCTCATTAACCTTCTGAAGCTAGAGAACTTATACTATAATGTGCCAATTCGTTTTTAACCAATGTGTAAACCGTCGCATAGAACTGTGTATTATCCCTTAAAACTATTTGCCAGAGCTAAATATATCATGTAAATGGTACGGGAAACGGAAAACGTTTTTTTTTAATGGGAAACAAATATAGACTCTGAAAAACCACTCTGTATGTAGAGGTGGAACGGTTGTTTGGTGTCTTAGACATTAGGTTTATCAACTGCCAGGGTCATTAAGTCCGCTTACATCAGGTTTTAACCACCAAGAGAAAATTTAGAAAACCTTTTTCTGGTGTTCAACACAATTCTAAGACCACATATGCTTGCACTATGTTTGGCCCTTGTTGGTCGTTGTCAGGCAGAAGTAAAGAATATTTGTCCCAAGGGACAAATTAGAAGGTAAGGAATTGGATGAACGGAAAACAAATTAAAAGATTAAACCATCAAGAAATAGAAAAAGTTAAGGTAAATTATCCACGTACTGGGTACCACGGTAACTCATAATTATATGATTATTTGCCCACAATTTTATATCTATAACTACCAGTGAAATGTGACAAATCTAGCCCTAGGTAGCTTCTTAGACAGAGAATCGAAGCCTTTGAGAAGCAGAGAAGTTTTGATCAAGAGTGTAAGGCATGTGTACGAGTAGGAAGAGAGGAGAGTCACTGATTCCAAGTGTTGGTTGGTCTGCAGCAGGGGTGTGTGATGTCACTATGGTTATATAATATGTCTATGGCTGGGTGGTGAGGTAGGTAAATGCGAGTCTTGGAGAGAGGGGCAAGTAAGCAGTCATGGGGTCTGTAGGGGGAGAGGTTCTGGGAAGTGAGCCAGTTGTTGTTTGCTGATGACACAGCACTGGTGGTAGATTCGAGTGAGAAACTGCAGAAGTTGGTGACTGAATTTGCAAGTGTGTGAAAGGAGGAAGCCGGGAGTAAATGTGAATACGAGCAAGCTTTTTAGGTTTAGCAGGGTTGAAGGGCAGGTTAGTTGGGGGTATGAGTTTGAATGAAGAAAAATTAGAGAAAGGGAAGTGTTTTAGATACCTAGGAGTGGACATAGCAGCAAATTGAACCATGGAAGCAGAAGTGAGTCATAGGGTGGGTGAGGGGGTGAAGGTTCTGGGAGCATTGGAGAATGTGTGGAAAGAGAGATCGTTAACTGGGAGGGCAGAAGTGGGTATGTTTGAAGGTACAGTAGTCCCAACAATATCTTATGGATGTAAGGCATGGGCTATAGATTAGGCTGTGCGGAGGAGGGAGGATGTATTGGAAATGAAATGTCTGAGGACTATAAGTGGTTTGAGGTGGTTTGGTCTAGTAAGTAATGAAAGGGTAAGAGAGATTTGTGGTAATAATAATAATAAAATAAAATGCTGAGAGAGCTGAAGAGGATGTGTTGAAACGGTATAGACAGGAGAGAATTAGTGAGGAAAAGTTGACAAAGATAATATATATGTCAGAAATGAAGGGAACAGAGAATGGGGTACCAAATACGAGATGAAAGGATGGAGTGAAAAAGATTTAAAGCGATCAAAGTCTGAACATGCACGACAGTGAAAGGTATGGACGGGATAGAATGAAGTAGAACGATGTGATGTATAGGGGTCGACGTGCTGTCAATGGACTGAGCAAGGGAACGAGAAGCACCAGTAAACCATGGAAAGGTCTGTGGGGCCTGGTTATGGATAAGGAGCTGTGGTTGCAATGTTTTACATGTGACAACTAGAGAATGGACAAAGAAAGGCTGCATCCGCTTTGTGAGCGGATTCGTTCTTTCTTCGTCTGTTCCTGGCGCAACCTCGCTAACGCGATAAACGGCAATCAAGCAATGGGGAAAAGTGGGAGACCAAATTGGAGGTGGAAAGATGGAGTGAAAAAGATTTTGTGTGATCGGGGCCTGAACATGCAGGAGGGTGAAAGGAGGGCAAGGAATAGAGTGAATTGGATCGATGTGGTATACCGGGGTTGACGTGCTGTAAGTGGATTGAATCAGGGCATGTGAAGCTTCTGGGGTGAACCATGGAAAGCTGTGTAGGTATGTATATTTGCGTGTGTGGACGTGTGTGTGTATACACTGTGTATGGGGGTGGGTTGGGCCATTTCTTTCGTCTGTTTCCTTGCGCTACCTCGCAAACGCGGGAGATAGCAAAAAAAAAAAAAAAAAAAAAAAAAAATATATATATATATATATATATATATATATATATATATATATATATATATATATATATATATATATATAAGGAAAACATGATTTAATTGTTTTTGGTGCTTAACCAGACAATACATTACTTAATGTCGCGTCCAGAGCCAACACAATTTGGAACAAAACTCGAGCTAGTCCCTAATTCTCCTAACCACTCCTAGTGTTGTGTAAAGCAATCCCTAACTGTCTAACTAGCTATTACATAACTGTGTACTGGCCAGTCTCACACTGTATACTAGCATGTTCCTGGATCTATACAAGCCAGTCCTTAAGTATACTAGCCTGTATCAGCTTTCTGCTGACCGGTCCCTGGACGTCTACTTGCCAGCCCCTTGCTATCTTCTAGCCATCAACCTGTCTACCAGACATTCCCAAGCTGTTCACTAACCAATCTCTGCTAAATCCTAACCTTTACCTAGCTAACCAAGCCAGTGGTGTACCTACACCATCGCCATATCCTAACATCTAAGTCCTTTTAATTTCCCTAACCAGGACTCGCACTTTCTGAATGGGCTGTTCCATTCAATTTATAGCTCCCTCCTAGCAGCTACAATATCCTCGCCAGATCCAAACAGGTATCTATCCATTAATTATCCAGACACCTGCGTTACAATAATGTGGGCGTTCGTCTACATGAGTGGTATCATATATATACAATTTGTTCCAATAAATCAACGGAAAAAATTGGGTCAATTAAAAGTGCATGGAACCTAACTGGCCATAAAAATCAGTTACCGTCTCTTTAAATTCCCCACCATGATAAAAAATAATGACAATTAATTGGAATCTTTTGTTGGAGAACACGAGGACGTTCATATACATGAACCAGCCCAATTGGTGCTATATCAGCCATCTCTAATGGTTCTAGAATAGCTATCTCAACTGGTTCCGTATGATATGGGGTTTTTAAAACTGCGATCTCTAGTGGGTCTACACAGTGATCTCTGCAGGTTTTATACCAGCGATATCTACTGGTTCTCTATCAACTACCTCTGCTGGTTCTCTGCCAGCGATATCTACAGGTTCGACATCAGTAATCTTTACTGGTTGTTCAACAATCTTGCACCAGCGATCTCTTTTTCTGTAAGTATCACATCAGCGATCTTTGCTGGTTCTGTACCAGTACTATCTACCGGTTCTGTGCCAAAAACCTCGACTGCTTGCCAGCCAGTATACCAGCGATCTCAACTGCTTCTTTATCAGTGTTAGATCAACGATCTTCGGTGGTTCTCTATCAATTGTCAAATCTTATAAAGATGAAAAGCTGCTACTGGTCACTTGCCTTACATGACAGGAAGATGCTACTGGTCACTTGCCTTATACTGACTGGATGCAGCTACTGGTCTCTTGCCTAATAATGGCGGGAAGACGCTACCAGTCATTTGCTTTACATAGCAGGAAGATGTTACTGGTAACCTGCCGTATACTGACAGGAGGATGCAACTTGTCACTTATACTGGCGGGAAGAATAAACGAGTCATTTGTCTTACGTATGTTGGCAAGAAGACGTTACTGGTCATGTCTCATAACGGAGGGATAATGGTACTGGCTACATCGCTTATAATGGTGGGAAGACGCAACAAGTACTCCTCTGGTACTGGCGAGAGGACAATACTAGTTTCTTCCTTAAACTGATGGGAAGAAACTACTGGTCGCATCCCTAAAACTGGCGGGATCTCGCGGCTCATCTTCCTCCTTTTGCTCGCCAATACAAACAAGAACAAGCAACAGAAATAGATACATCCGTGGATGTGCAAAACGTGTAAATATAACCTGGGTGAGCGTTATTACAACTTTGGTTACAACTTAATGGAGATATTAGTATACAGATTCTACCCAACACATTTGTTTACTATTACCTAAAATCTTTATTCAATACAAGACTACGAACATGTAATACCCCTAACAGTCTACTACTCCAGTTACTATGAATGAAAAAAATGCAAGAAAATGCTTCGCTCTCAGCAAACTACGAATTATTACAACGGACTGTTTGTATCGCACTGTAAAAGTGCTTCACCAAGTAATCATTACATTATCTACCATCCTTCAGTCATCTGAATTTTTGCAAATGTTTTCTTCAGGTTAGCATCAATAATGAATGATATATACTTCATCAGTGGTGATCTCTGGCCAGTGTGTATCACGGCCCCTCGGTACGGTGTCACCTGACACAACAATCACTTCCTCGCATGCCAGAATGCGCCAGGTCGGAGAATTAAGGCAATGCAAACATCACACTAGCTAGTAAGTCCATCAGGACAAGAAACTGAAGAGAATAATATCACCGATCAGTTATATATATATATATATATATATATATATATATATATATATATATATATACAATCCCAACAAAACCTAACCTGGCAGCTACTATTACCATCAATCCTGGGTTAGTGGCCAATATTTTGCTTTTTGTTCTTTAATTAGTTTGTAGGCAATACGTGCAAGATGTCGGCTCTCCATAGCTCTATGGCTGTTATGTTGTTCCTAAAGGATGTTAGCATCGTGTTGCCTTCTTAACAGCGGCTGGCGGCAGAAGCAGCAGCAGTACACTTAAATAGCGTCATGCTTGATGACTCGGCTCCCCAGGGCGACGTACGCCCCCTGATGAACACATGTGCTGAAGCTATAATTACCCTCTTGACGTTTAATGGAATTCTGATACACTTACTGACCATTTTACCATGTACCAGACCGTGTTCCATCAGTATCACACACATATATGTATATGTATATATATATATATCATCCCTGGGAATAGGGGAGAAAGAACACTTCCCATGTATTCCCTGCGTGTCGTAGAAGGCGACTAAAAGTGGGTAGGAGCGGGGGGACTGGAAATCCTCCCCTCCAGTTACACTTTTCCTGAAGAAGGAACAGAGAAGGGGACCATATGAGATTTCTAAGTCCCGGTCATCTGTTCTGGAACGCTACCTCGTTAACGCGGGAAATGGCGAATATGTATAAAAATATATATATATATATATATATATCCCTGGGGATAGGGGAGAAAGAATACTTCCCACGTATTCCCTGCGTGTCGTAGAAGGCGACTAAAAAGGGAGGGAGCGGGGGGCTGGAAATCCTCCCCTCTCGTTTTTTTTTTTTTTTTTTCCAAAAGAAAGAACAGAGAAGGGGGCCAGGTGAGGATATTTCCTCAAAGGCTCAGTCCTCTGTTCTTAACGCTACCTCGCTAACGCGGGAAATGGCGAATAGTGTGATATATATATATATATATATATATATATAAACCATGGAAAGTTGTATGGGGCCTGGATGTGGAAAGGGAGCTGTGATTTTGGGCATTATTGCATGACAGTTGGAGACTGAGTGTGAACGAATGGGGCCTTTGTTGTCTTTTCCTAGCGCTACCTCGCACACATGAGGGGGGAAGGGGGATGGTATTCCATGAGTGGCGAGGTGGCGATGGGAATGAATAAAGGCAGACAGTGTGAATTGTGTGCATGGGTATATATGCTGTCAGTGGATTGAGTCAGGGCATGTGGAGCGTCTGGGGTGGACCATGGAAGGCTGTGTGGGTATGTATATTTGCGTGTGTGGACGTATGTATATACATGTGTATGGGGGTGGGTTGGGCCATTTCTTTCATCTGTTTCCTTGCGCTACCTCGCAAACGCGGGAGACAGCGACAAAGCAAAAAAAAAAAAAAAAAAAAAAAAAAATTGAGATGTATAGGTATGTTTATTTGCGTGTGCGGACGTGTATGTATGTACATGTGTATGGGGGTGGGGTGGGCCGTTTCTTTCGTCTGTTTCCTTGCGCTACCTCGCACACGCGGGAGACAAAAAAAAAAAAAAAAAAAAAAAAAAAAATATATATATATATATATATATATATATATATATATATATATATATATATATATTATCCCTGGGGATAGGGGAGAAAGAATACTTCCCACGTATTCCCTGCGTGTCGTAGAAGGCGACTAAAAGGGAAGGGAGCGGGGGGCTGGAAATCCTCCCCTCTCATTTTTTTATTTTAATTTCCCAAAAGAAGGAACAGAGAAGGGGGCCAGGTGAGGGTATTCCCTCAAAGGCCCAGTCCTCTGTTCTTAACGCTACCTCGCTATCGCGGGAAATGGCGAATAGTATAAAAAAAAATATATATATATATATATATATATATATATATATATATATATATATATATATATATATATATATACACATATATATTCATTCATGTAATTGCTCATTGAGCTACGATTGCCATTCCCGCGTTTGCCATTTTTAACAATGATGAAGTTGCTTCAAGAACAGAATAATAATAGCCGCACTTGCTCGCATCTACCCCCACTCTCTGTCCGTCCTGTCTGACATACAACCATCCACAGCCAAGCCCCACACACCAGCCCGCGGTTACCCCCCACTACTTCACACGCTCTGGTTTCGCTGTTTTTATGGGATGGTAAGGGGATAAAAAGAAGGGATGAAACAGGGGAAAGTTAAATTAGGAAATGGAAAATTGTAAACAGAATAGGTTTTATTGAGGCGTCTGGATGGTTTGCTGGATATGATTTTTGTTGACTTCTTTACATAAACCCGGCACACTGTGTGTGTGTGTGTGTGTTTATTACTAGGAATAGGAATAATATTAGCTAAACTTAGTTCATCATTGTTGATTGTGTATATCAAGCGATTAATAAAGTCTCTCTCAGTGCTTTGCGGCTCCAAGTGTGTTCCATATTCCTACAAGTGTCGAAGTCTTGGATATGCCAATAGTATGCATCTCCACTGTATCTTAGTTTCTACTACAAATTTTTTGTGATGTTTTCCAAAGGAATCTAACAATTAAATGTGTATATTGGCAGCACGTCGTCCCCAAACTACCACGTCGATCCACATGATTTTCATTTCAAGCATATCGTTCACTTTCTTGAATGTTTCGGCCACTATACCTCAAAGCCTCCTTCAGTTCAACTTTTCGTCTTGGTCTCCCAGTACCTAAACACACCCCATCATCCAAGTCCTCATGCCAACTCACACTCAAACCATCCTGTCTCGCCCCCTCCAGCACCTCATTCTTACTTTTGTTTATATTAATTCTCAACTTTTTTCCGGTCACACACAGTCCAAAATTCCGACACCAGGTTCTGGAGTTTCTTCCACGAGTCTGCCACCAGAGCCATGTCATCTGCAAACAGGAAATGATTTACCTTTCAGGCCCTCCACTTCCAACATATAGCAAGCCCGTCTATTGTTCACAAGCCCTTTGCGTTAACCTTCCTTACTAGTTCCTTCATGAGGTTAACAGCAACGGTGATATTTAACACCCTTAACGAAGACCCACCTTTACCTGGAACCACTCATCCTCCTCCCATCCGACGTAAGCGCGCCTTACCCTTCCAGCAAAAGCTTCTCCCTGCAATTAGTAGATTTCTTTCCACACTATATTCGCTAACACCTCATCCCACCCACCAATCTTTTTTTTTTTTTCCTTACGTTGGAGGCTCCAGGCACGAAAAAAAAAAGTCTACACCAAGACCGGGCCTTAACTGAAATATGGTTAAGGTTAATGAAAGGGTAGAAAACATAAGAAAGTAATAACGAACTTTGGAGGAAGTGCATGATTAAATAAAAAAAAAAAAGTGGTTGTGAAGTCTGGAGAGAGAGAACAAAAAGTGAAGTTTGAGTATGTTTAGGGCGTTTGTGAGGATAAGATGGTACTCTAACCCTGTAGCTCTCGTTCTGATGAGGCAGAAATGAATGCCACTATTCTTGTTCCGGACGGTAGTACTACCCTGGGCGGCAGCTGTCAACTACCTACTACCTGAGGTGATTGCTTTAAGGTGAGGGGACAGGATATTCCTCGAATTAGCTCGGGTGTCAGGAGGGGCCAATACACTACCACCTGAGCCCTCCCTCTCGCTGGCAGCAGAAACACACAGTCTGTCAGTCCTATCATATGTTTTCTCTAAGACTACATATGCCACATACGCAACCTTCTCTTTCTCCATGCATTTCTCACAAATCCTACATAGCAAATACCTAGTCCACAACCACTAGACAAAGGGCAATAATCTAAGCTATAAGGGTTTGATGAGGGCAATAATTTCACACCTAATTCATGTAAAAGACACAAGTGTATAATGTTACTTACAAGACAACCCATCCACTCTCAATAAGAGCTGGTGAAAATTATATAAAAGTGAAAACTTATGAGAGGAATCCCAGTTAATTACTAGCGAATATAATTACGCATCTCACTTCAATATACATATAATATTTTTTACACTGTTTCTGGAACAATCTTGACTACCTGATGAAACAAAGATTAAGGTTGCCTTGAGATTAATTAGAAAATAAATGACCTCTCCCTCTCTCTTTTAACTCTCACTACATTCCATCTTATCGCTCTCTCTCTCTCTCTCTCTCTCTCTCTCTCTCTCTCTCTCTCTCTCTCTCTCTCTCTCTCTCTCTCTCTCTCTCTCCTGCTGGTGGCAATACCAAGCCCTCTGACCGGGTTCGGTTGAGCTGCAAATGGAAGTAAACGTAGACATCTTTAGGTTAGCACGGAGACTGGGTTAGACCAGCACGTACACTAAGTATGGTTGCATGTATTGTATAGCCTTGTCCAGTGGCTGCACCAGACCGTATGCTAACCAAGGACCAACACGGCTTTTGGCTTATGACGGCCCAAGCTTATAGACAGGTCATTCATCTTCCTGTGGTTATCGCATAGCCTTACCCTCCTTCCATGGTCGTCCCATCCTTGGCGAATCTTTTCACACACACACACACACACACACACACATCATACTGCTCTACGCTGATAGTATCTTGTTCCTAGAGTGGTGGGGAGAGAAAGCAAGAGAGAACGATAAGACGGAATGGAGTTCAGGGAGAGAGAGAGAGAGAGAGAGAGAGAGAGAGAGAGAGAGAGAGAGAGAGAGAGAGAGAGAGAGAGAGAGAGAGAGAGAGAGAGAGAGAGAGAGCACATATATATACTAGGTGTACACATTACGTTTAACACCAAGTCATTACTTACCTGTCTGCCAGAAGCCGACCAGACTCACGACGATCACTAGGACGAAGGCGACGAGTGCCCCCACGAGGATCCTCACCGTGCCCGCCCCAAGGGTCCCGAACCCCAGGGGAGCCCCATCGCAACCTCCAGCGCCCCCCATTATCTACAACAGCCTGGGTTCCTGGCAGGGTAACTGTGAGGGGGAGAGAGAGGGGATCTTTGGATTATGGGGAAGGTACCGGCGCCCAGCTGACGGTCCCGTTCCTGACTGGTTGACAGATGCGTTTCATCAGAGCTTCATAACGCTGACTGGCTAGATTGTCGGCGTTCACGTTGGTTAGATTGTCTGTAATGTCTCTAAATCCTAAACAGTTCCTCTAAATCCTGTCCGGCTGAGATTTGTGTGAAGTCAATAAATGAAGTTGGCGGTTGGCTGAGTAGTTTGTATCCTGGCATGTTTTCCCGCCAGCGCGTGGTCGGTCTCTGGCAAGAAACTGGTAAGGTGTTCACTTTCTGCTAGAGGGAAACGTCCATACTATTAACACTAACACACACAGGTACGATCAAATCAAACTGTTCACGATTAAGGTATCACGAAATTCTCCTCTCATCCTTGAACTTCACATGTACATACTTACAAACTTGGGACCACAACACAACAAGGCGATCTGACATGGGCCACATTGCTGTTTGAGAAACGTAAGTAGGGGACTAACGGCCATTACATAACGTAAAATAGATGGTGACATCTTTTGAAACAACAAGCATACATTTTCCAACTACTAATTCCGTCTCAAAATTTCTCAGGATTGCTATTGCTGGCAACTCTAAACACCATCACGTCACTAAGACAGTCAAATAAAAGGGAAGTCATGTCGTCATAAACACCCAATCAAAACCGATTGCCTCCATTAGCCAATGATGCGTCCAACAGGAGAACGTCAGACTACATCCACCAACCGAAAAATCTTTGACAACTTCGTCAGGTATTATGGATTATTCTAAGACCACATAAATTCTCACATTACAAGTGACATGGGTAATTCTATGACCACATACACTCTCACTATGCATGTGACGGATAATTCTAAGGCCATAAATAAAATCTCACTATATATATGTGGCCCATACCCTTGAGAACGACAAGACCTCTGGGTATGGCGGCGTCAGTCAGGTCAAAGGTTATGCCATCTTACCCAAAGGTCGTCGCGTCATACTACTTCCCTGCAGATGGCAACCCCGAATTGGTTACGATCATTCTAAAAGTCCAATAGGCAGTTACTAAATATATCAGTCCTACAGCTCACAACAACAACAGATAGGAGCGCAGGTTGTGTTCAAGACACGTTTCATGGGGTTAGGAAGATAGTTTTAAAAAGTATATAATATGAATAGGAAATCAGTAACCTAATAGCGCGCTATAACGCGTTACCCTGGCGTATGCTCCCATACATGATATCCATCACATCTACTCTGGCTAGTACAATAACTATTGATTACAGTAAGACATTGTTGAGAACAATTCCTCCACCAAGTCGGACATGATTACTTTTAAGCAACCGTACCATTCGCTGTATTTTGTGGAAGATTATTCATTCACAGTGTGTCGGCAGGAAATGTTAAATTCCGTCAAATCCCTTTCTATCACACAAGCTAGACACGGGTCTTGCGGACAAATTGCAGGGATTTGTCATCAATCCATTCAATATTCATTGCGAGTGATGAAAGCTTATAGAAAACCACAACAGTGATATGATATCTTCCCCATCAATTCCTGGGAAGTTTCAATCGTACACTGGCCAGCCGTGTTACGCCATAAAAGAGAGTGCTACGCTGCTTGTGTTAAAATATATGTAAATTTCCACGCAAAGGTTTACCTGAAGCTTTCAGAGGGAGTTATCCTGATAAACCTCAAAGTGAAAGTGGTTCTAATGTATCCCAAGCAGGGTCAACATAATCTAGATCCCTCGTATTCCTTACGAGGTCAACATAACCTTGCCCCCACATATACCGATCAGGGTCACCAGAACTTGGTACCCACATTAATCGACCTGGTTCGTCATACCTTAGTTACCACGTAAACCAGTAATCACCATGATTTAGTTCCACGTTTAGATTTACCATAAATTGATTACCACGTATACCCGTGAATCATACCTTAGTTCATGCACATACACATCTCCATCATGACGATCATTACCCACTATCAAAATATTTGATCTCAAATAAAGATAAAACTACCAAATATATTATGTGTGGAGTAATCTTGAAGGGGCGAGAGACATCAGGGCCCCATCAGCCTCAGAGAGGGGGCGAACCCCTGCAATTGTTCGGCGGTAAAAATGGCCTGAACGACATCTTGTGCCCGCCCAACGAGGCGCTCTGACGCCGTTGTTTACCTGCCAGAGGTACAACAATACCAACAACATGTCACTTGTCTGCCAGAAATGTACTTAAGTTCTACAATACATCACTTTCTCCTAAAACAATAACTTGAAAATAAAAGATATACCGGAAAACGTAAGTGTCGCTATAGTAAACGAAGCGGCGAGGCAATCAGACAGAAATACAAGAACAGGCTTTATAGCGTACAGCGAAATTCCTACACATTCTTTACGAAATAGATCGCTGTATCATCTACAATAACTACCTCATGATAAATATAGTCTGACAGCCCTTTTTTTCGTGTCTGTGACAGAAGCTGTTGAAATAAACACTACTACAGAAGCAAAAATTTCTTTCAACAATATACAATATATTGATTGGAGGGTATTATGTGTTCTATGAGTTTGGGTCTACCTCTGCAATGAACTGTGGCCAGTGTATTGGTAATCTACCTAATCAATATATGAGAATCGTTCGACAAGTTGAGAACATCAGCAAATAGCTAATAAATCCTGAATTAGGAGTCATATTAAATGACACTTTTCTAAGTATTTCTCACATACATTCTTCAAAGCAAACACCTGATCCACACATCCTCTACCACTTCTGAAACCGCACTGCTCTTCCCCAATCTGATGCTCTGTACATGCCTTCACCCTCTCAATCAATACCCTCCCATATAGTTTACCAGGAATACTCAACAAACTTATACCTTAAAGCAAATGGATTTGTATGTAGCATTTATGGATCTGGAGAAGGCATATGATAGAGTTGATAGAGATGCTCTGTGGAAGGTATTAAGAATATATGGTGTGGGAGGCAAGTTGTTAGAAGCAGTGAAAAGTTTTTATCGAGGATGTAAGGCATGTGTACGTGTAGGAAGAGAGGAAAGTGATTGGTTCTCAGTGAATGTAGGTTTGCGGCAGGGGTGTGTGATGTCTCCATGGTTGTTTAATTTGTTTATGGATGGGGTTGTTAGGGAGGTGAATGCAAGAGTCCTGGAAAGAGGGGCAAGTATGAAGTCTGTTGGGGATGAGAGAGCTTGGGAAGTGAGTCAGTTGTTGTTCGCTGATGATACAGCGCTGGTGGCTGATTCATGTGAGAAACTGCAGAAGCTGGTGACTGAGTTTGGTAAAGTGTGTGGAAGAAGAAAGTTAAGAGTAAATGTGAATAAGAGCAAGGTTATTAGGTGCAGTAGGGTTGAGGGTCAAGTCAATTGGGAGGTGAGTTTGAATGGAGAAAAACTGGAGGAAGTGAAGTGTTTTAGATATCTGGGAGTGGATCTGTCAGCGGATGGAACCATGGAAGCGGAAGTGGATCATAGGGTGGGGGAGGGGGCGAAAATTTTGGGAGCCTTGAAAAATGTGTGGAAGTCGAGAACATTATCTCGGAAAGCAAAAATGGGTATGTTTGAAGGAATAGTGGTTCCAACAATGTTGTATGGTTGCGAGGCGTGGGCTATGGATAGAGTTGTGCGCAGGAGGATGGATGTGCTGGAAATGAGATGTTTGAGGACAATGTGTGGTGTGAGGTGGTTTGATCGAGTAAGTAACGTAAGGGTAAGAGAGATGTGTGGAAATAAAAAGAGCGTGGTTGAGAGAGCAGAAGAGGGTGTTTTGAAATGGTTTGGGCACATGGAGAGAATGAGTGAGGAAAGATTGACCAAGAGGATATATGTGTCGGAGGTGGAGGGAACGAGGAGAAGAGGGAGACCAAATTGGAGGTGGAAAGATGGAGTGAAAAAGATTTTGTGTGATCGGGGCCTGAACATGCAGGAGGGTGAAAGGAGGGCAAGGAATAGAGTGAATTGGAGCGATGTGGTATACAGGGGTTGACGTGCTGTCAGTGGATTGAATCAAGGCATGTGAAGCGTCTGGGGTAAACCATGGAAAGCTGTGTAGGTATGTATATTTGCGTGTGTGGACGTGTGTATGTACGTGTGACACACACACACACACACACACACGGGAATGAGTGAGGAAAGATTGACAAAGAGGATATATGTGTCAGAGGTGGAGGGAACGAGAAGTGGGAGACCAAACTGGAGGTGGAAAGATGGAGTGAAAAAGATTTTGAGTGATCGGGGCCTGTACATGCAGTAGGGTGAAAGGCGTGCAAGGAATAGAGTGAATTGGAACGATGTGGTATACCGAGGTCGACGTGCTGTCAATGGATTGAACCAGGGCATGTGAAGCGTCTGGGGTAAACCATGGAAAGTTTTGTGGGGCCTGGATGTGGAAAGGGTGGTTTCGGTGCATTATACATGACAGCTAGAGACAGTGTGAACGAATGTGGCCTCTGTTGTCTTTTCCTAGCGATACCTCGCGCACATGCGGGGGAGGGGGTTGTCATTTCATGTGTGGCGGGGTGGCGACTGGAATGAATAAAGCGAGACAGTATGAATTATGTACATGTGTATATATGTATATGCCTGTGTGTGTATATATATGTATACGTTGAGATGTATAGGTATTCATATGTACTGTGTGTGGACGTGTATGTATATACATGTGTATGTGGGTGGGTTGGGCCATTCTCTCGTCTGTTTCCTAGTGCTACCTCGCTAATGCGGGAAACAGCGACAATATATATATATATATATATATATATATATATATATATATATATATATATATATATATATATATATATATATATATATATATAACGCGGGAAAATATATACATATATACAAATATATACATATATATGGTGAGACGGCCACGGGGAGGTGAATATCCCAAACAAGGCCATCATTGTTAACGATACGTCTAATGACCCTAGCGTAAGACAGGTACCCAATTTATCGACCAACTCCTGGTGGAGGACGAACAGCTGCGTGGCCCATGAATGCGTCACCGTCAGCAACGCTAAATGTTATACGAATGAGGTCCATACAGGATATGAATATATTCCTCCATATATCGTTACGGATAGAGAGAGAGAGAGAGAGAGAGAGAGAGAGAGAGAGAGAGAGAGAGAGAGAGAGAGAGAGAGAGAGAGAGAGAGAGAGAGAATAGTCCAGTAAAAGATGTCAAAAGCACACGAATTCTAGAGATGTGTGTTGTGGGGTAGGTGTAGGCGGCACAACGGACGACCAGTATGTGATAGGTGTGAGTGGGGAAGGAACGGGTGGACCAAGACAGAGAAGGAGGAGGAGAAATCTGAAAAAGAATATCACGGACAAGGCAGAAGAAAATCCAAAATATATACATACTTTCACCAGAAGTATAGTTGAGTTGAAGACTAGCTAATCAAGCTAAGGGATACAGCGGGAAGAGGTTGTATGTATGATGGAATGGCCAGAGTTGAGACAAGCTCAGAAGTATTTTCTCAGTGGAAAACACTGTAGGCCGATCCCCAGGCACAGGGGTTGAGGGGAGGTGTTTGAAAGAAAGGGAGTTAGATAAGCATACAAACATGCACCCGTCAGGATCATTGGATTAAACCAGACACCATGTACTTCATGTACCCTACACTTGCCTTTGAACCCGCGTTGTACGACAACCAAATCAACACGCACCCTGTACACTCGCCAGCTTATGTCATGTGTCTTCACTCCCAGTGATAAGGGTTGTACATGTAACTATCGAAGCCCCGGTACACTGCATGTGTACACCCTAAGAAGAGTATTCATACATGGATATCTATCACTAGCGTCAGTACCATAGGTTGATATCCAGTCAAGATCAGTTAGTTGTTCAGGGGGTCAGTTCTGCACGTTTCAGGAATCTGGTTAAGTATGAATGGACATCTTTGTCTAGTTCAGTCCAGTTCGGTTCGCTCGTTTATTTTAGATTAGTTCATTCCAGCTTAGTCCTGGTCTCCGAGTCAGATCAATCTGGTTCACTTCAGCTTACTTCTCGTCCAGCTTAGAAGGACGAAGTGTGATGCAGTTACAAGACGATGAAGAATTACAACAGAAAGAAAAGGAAGAGAAGAAGGAGGAGGAGGAGGAGGAGGAGGAGGAAGAGGATCAAGATCACTACTGCCACCCGTGGGGCAGATATGTGTGTGGGAGTGGGTTGGGGGGACGTAAACGCCATACTTCACAACTTAATTGAAAAAAATTTTCTGGCGCGAGTGGAGGACGGCGGCTCTTACTTGGTCGTCCGGGGACACATTGTGACCCCTGAGGACAAATACCGGCCACAGATGGCGGCCGTACACGACAGTTCAACCCTTGAGGACGACAGCACGACCAGGGAACAAGACGGTGCAACCCTTGATGACGACAGCACGACTGTGCGACCCTCGGGTATGATGGTGTCGCCTGTGATCCCGTCCTAGTTAGGTGGAACACGATAAACCGTGTGGGTCATCCACACTGCATCACACGCACTAGGCTCTCGGGTGTCTCCAGAATTAAACTGTTATGACTGTATCCCCGTTACAACTGTAATGTACTATCACTATCATACATAATACAGCCTAGGCATACTCTGTATAGTGCCTATGTATGTTACTGTATAATGCCAAAGTGTACTATTCTGTATAACCCACGTACACTATAGTATAATGCTTATTGATACCATCATATGCTGTGCGTGGTTACTATCATATATTGCCTATGTATACTATTGTATAACAATTGTGTTTATTATGGTATACATATAATTGTACGTGCCCATCCTCCACCCTTACTGACCCACGAGAGTTGGATTATGGTTACTTATCATATAATTAATCCAATTACAATATGACACGAAAGTTAAACACGAACTGTATCTTCTGCTCTAACTCTCTCTCTCGTACCCAGCGCCCAGCCCCAGGAGCAAAAGTATCTCGCCAAATAACTCGACCATTACTGGCCTCGCAGGGAAAATAGTCCAAGATATATAGAGCAATATACAAAGTGTG